>NW_009708132.1:21555-29876 GCF_000703405.1 Apaloderma vittatum | reverse complement strand
GCCTCCTCTCCCCTCCTCTTCCTTTGCCTTTCTTTCTTTTTTTTTTCCTTTTTGTCTTTCTTTTTCTTTTTATTTTAAGATGGGAACTCAGTAATATGATATGATTGCCTCTTTTTATGCTAATTTTATTTTCAGAGAAGGCGGATCACAGTGCTGGCCATTGTGATTTACTGCACACCAGCTTTGTAGAATATAATGGAGTGGGACAGTATTCTATTTGATGTGGTTAATCTCTGTTATACTTGTCCCTCTCCTGAAAACTGCACTGTGTCAGAGAGTCTTTTGTAGCCAATGGTGACAGGAAGATCAACAGAGAGAGGTTGCTCCATTAACCTCTGAAGTAATGAAGTTGCATTTCAGGCAGTCAACACTCACGCTGCCAATTTATTATCATTTAAGAGGAAGTGAAACTACTTCAAGCCACTCTAGTGTCCACATTTTGATAAATACACAGATTGCTAATGTTCTAATGCTAACAATCAGCCTCGAGGGGAACTCTAATGGTGTAGGATGCTGTGACTGTGTGTTGTCTTCGTCTTGCAAAATGATCAGTCTTCAGCACCAAGAAAACAGGCTAAGCCTATTTATTTCCATACTAATTCTGCAGATATAGTTTTGATGGTAATGCCATCTTTGTCTGTCCATGTGGAAATGCTGAAAGTAGATAAAACATCTGATAACAACTTTGTGTAAACTTTCAAGGGAACTGAATTCAGATTTCCAGATTTTATTTAATTCTGATTTCCCAGGGAATACACAATTGCAAGGGGATTACTCTCCATCTTAGAAACAGATGTAACCAAAATCTTGGGAACATGTTTAAACCTTCAATTTGTTAAAATCTTGCAGAGTTGTCTGACCTTATAAGATTTTCCCAACTAATAGTCAAATCCTGTGAGAACAGCTTTCCGAGGAAGCAATAACACTAGTCTCGCCCACCTCAGCAGTAAAACAGGCTTGTAAAAGAAAACACTGCGAAACTGGCATGACCATACCTCCATTCTTCCTGACTTCTGCTCCTAGGCATGGTCTTTGGCACATACTTTTTTTCCTTCTAAAGGTAGCGTAATTTACATGTCTGGCTTTCCATAAGTAGTGAAAACACTTTTTATATATAAAACTCCAGGTGGTTTCATAGCCATATCATACATTCCATTTCTCCCAGGGTGACCTAAATAGTTATTTATCCACAGTATTTCAGAGACACAGAACCAAGGTGGTCAGTTAAGTGCAGTATGTTCCTGCTGGTGCCTTGCCGGATTTCTGGTGTATTTGTATTTATGCTGTGGGCCAAATTTTGCCTGCAGATTGGTCCCCAAGTGTTTGCTTCCTGGGACTAGTTTGACATAGCTCCACTGAAATAATTTGGAAGACTTTCTTCCATGGACTTTGGATGGATCCTTTTAGTGCCTTTCATCTGTGAAGAGAAAGTACTCAGTAAAGTGGGAGGAATGTTACCTGCATTTTATAAAAGGATATTGTTTATGAACAGAATTCTTAGCCATGGCCTCGTGCCCGTTGTGCGAGATGACTGTTTTCTAGCCTGTCCTGTCAACAGCCTGAACTATCTTTCTCTCCCTCTGAGCTGTAACACTTCTTGCTGTAAAGCAGATTGTCTGGCTTACTACCTTTGTCTGACCTCTGCAAGAGGAAGGTGGCGGCATCTCCTTGCTTGGGCTTCTCTTTCTTGAGCAATGGTTGCTGGACTCTGTATCCACTGGCTGATGGTGCAGAGCACTGTGGCCGGCAGTTTCTCACTGCTAGCTCTATACTGAGCAGCATCCTGAGGTCTGTATCGATGGCACTGGATTTAGACCGATGCTGTGTTGCTCTGCTTGTTACACACCTGGTGTTAGAGTTAAGGCCGCAAGCATCTCCCACATATGGCCCAAGGCTGCCTCAAGAAACACAGCCTGCAAAGCTTAATGTGTTTTCTCCCTTTTCCTACACCCACAACGCGTTTTACTTTGTGCTGAGACAACAGGTATCTCAAAACTCTCCCTTTTGTCTTGAGGCAGGTGGGTTTGGAAAGCGGCCCCTCCATGGTTGGAGCACAGGGTTGCTCTTGAGTGTGTGACCTTGCACACTGGTTGGCTTTCTGAGCTGTTCTCAGCTGGGAGCGGAGCAGAGCTCTGCCTGCCATGGCTGGGGAGCACGGCCGGGCGGCAGCACTGCTGGTAGGGCTCCGGCACTCCACAGCCTTCCCAGGGAAGTGTTGTGGATGTTTTGGGGGAACAAGACAGGGAACCTGACACCTGCATGGCCGGTGTCGGCAGCAGAGGACTCCAAGTGCCTATGAGTGCCGGTGTGATCTTCAGAGTTTCTGCAACGGCATGTTGCAGAGAAACTGGAAAAGCTGGCAAGAAACACAGGCAACCCTCTGTGGGCGAGGACTGTTTCAACACCCTTTGCCCTCTCAACCCCTTGCTTACTCTCTATTATTAGTATTCATAAAGCAAAAGTAATGCACAGAGTGTGTGTAGAGGAAGAGAGCTGGGAGTACGTGTCGTGTGGTGTTGCAGAAGGATTTTGTTGGCATCGTTATCAGACTTTCAGGTAGTGAAGATATTTTCATTTAGCACAAAATTAGTTTACATTTTGTATGTGTTTTCAGAAAGGTTAGACAAGATTAGGCAATACTGAATTATAATTTTAAATCTGCAATTTGTTATTGGTTCATGTCTGTAGTCTTTTTATGAGACTTAAATATACAGTTCACTAATCTTAGCTTCTTCCCTTCTATGTTTAGCCAAAGTGAACTGTTAAAGAATGTGAAATATATTATTTTATTGGCACTGACTCACAACCAAGCCAGTGAACTCTTTTGCACTTACAACTAAAATTGGATTCTAACTTTCAAAAATAAATGACAATTGCTCCTTCTTGTGGCTTGAATGTTGACATATAATTAATTTAGGATTTCTTCTTGAGATTTCCTGTCTAGGTTTGTACCTGTCACAAAAATATCTTTGGAAGTTTATCTAACAGCTGGAACACCACGAGAGTTGACTGAAATTTAGCAAAGAGATTTACTGGGGCCAACAGGAAGTGCTCAGAGCGAGATGGCATAAATATGCAAAAAGAGCCCTTTTATTTCAGCTTTTTTTAAAGGGTCTTAGTACAGGCTGATAATGGCATAATCCTGAAAACTGCTGATGCTGTGTCAGCCAGCGGTACCAGCACAGAAAAAGATTCCACAAGCATGGATTGCTGAATGGAAATGTATCTGTTGCCTTCCTCAATCCCAGCTGCCCTGCAGGTCTCAGCTCATTCCTTTGAGAAATCAGATACATTTAATGGGAATTTCCCATGAAATGGTTTTGAAATCTATTTTGTTCCTCTGCAGGATTGAAGGAATTCTGAAAATTCAAAATGTAGGTTGCAGTGACTTGAGGGACTGAGCAGTAAAACAGCAGATGAAATTTCCTTTAGATGAATGTAAAATGAAGTATATCAGAGAAAAGCAACCCTAACACTAAATACCAAATGGCAGGATGTAAAGTAGCCGTTACTCCTCAGGATGGAGATGTTGGAATTACTGTGCATAGTTCTCCAAAACCTTAGCTTTATTTGCAGCAGTAACCAAAAGCAAACAATGTTAGAAATACTTAGGAAACAAATAGAAACCTAAACACAAAGCCATCTTTAACCCCAGTACCTGTTCAATGTTTGTCCACCTCTTTGCTATTCCACACAGTTCTGATAAAGCACTGAGAAAGAATAGGATGATGGGAATGATAGAGATCATCATTCTTATTTTCCAAGTTGTTTCTGTGAGTTAAGTTCCACTCTGGGCTTTACTTTTTCCTCAGTGGCGTTTACACATTTGTGCTTGCACAACAAGAATTTCTTCTGGTTTTGTTTTGCTGGTTTTAATTAGCAAATTGTGGTCCTCAAAAATGCTTTTGTGGATTACTCTTTTTGTGTTTTATCTTGTTCTGACCAACAGAACTGCAATATGAAGGTAAAGTAAGTGATGTCACACCATTTCCAGCTATAATCTAATACCACAACTCAGCTATGAGATGGTCAGAGATTGGCAACAGTGACTGACAGAGTGGTAAGAGCCCTATTGCAGAGAATGAAATGAAAGAGAGTGGGGAGAAATTAAATTTAAGCAAGAGGAAAACAGAAAAAATAGAGAAAGTCTATGCACAGTTGGAATGGGAAATTGGGAGGAGAAAGAATATGGACATGGGAAAATATGTGTTTTCTAGGAAGAAAATACTATTTATTGTAAGTTGTGATTAATGATGGGTAGTAGTGATTGTTTTTACTCATAAATTTGCTAGTCTTTTATTGCTAAACAGAGTTTAATTGTATTGCATTCATTTTTTTTCTAAATGCATCAAGTAGAAAATATTGCCCTTGTAAGTTTACGTGGTTTCATAATGAAGTTCATATATTTATTTGTATATGTTTACATGTCAATTAACAATTGCATGGAAAGTCTGAGTATCTTTCAGTCTAAGCCTCTGATCTCACTAACTCTTACACGCTTTTGAGTTCATAAATGGTTAAAAAGATAGTCTATGGAGATTGGAATGAGGAGGAAGATTTTGCTTAAACAAGTTGCTTACTGCTATTTTATTATTTCCCTTTATGCAACAGCCATTATTATTGGTATGCTGATAACTGTAGGTCTTCAATCTGCATGGCATATTACATGTGTGCCCTTTGTAAAAGGATAGCCTGTGAGCTCCCTTTCAGGATAGACTCTTAAGCATTTTCTTAATGTTAGGTGCACATTTGAGTCTCCCTTAGAGTAAAAGTTAAGCCTTATGCTTATATGCTTACCAGAACTGGTCCCTAAGTCTTCCCTATCATGCACTGAGAAATGCGTGGGCAGATCCATAATTGTCAAGAAGCTCATAATATCGGGGCCTAAATTATAAAAATTATTGCATAATTAGACCACACAAGTTAGATTTCAAAATGCTGTGTGTTGTTTGGATGGGTATTTAAAAAATAAGTAGCTGTCAAGCATGTATGGTCATGTTCACACTGCCACACACAGTCATTGTAATGCTTTAGCAGTTCAAGGAGTTTTAAGTGGATCCAACATTGGTCTTACTTCAAATAGACCAAATCTATTAACGCTTTCCTCAGTTGTATCCTTGACATTAAAAGAGGCAACTGTAGATATCACACTTCACTTTTATAAGTAGGTTCCTATCATGACTCATGTCAAATAAAAAATATTAAGTATCATTTGGAAGGGAAGGAGGTGAAGGTGTATCTCACGTACTATAAAACAGGTTATTGATATATGACAAAACTCTAGGCTATCCTTTGGCATAGTGATTTCTTTTATATTAATACCTCACATATGCCCTCTACAGCACAATTAGTATTTAAGTACCACTCATAGGATAACTTTAAAGTGCAGGGCTATTAACTCACAGAACAAACTAATGAAATGGCATCTTAATAGTTTACCTAAATTAATAAGTATAGATAGGGACATGCAGCTGTTGGTACAAATACTCAGATCCACAGAGCAATACTGTAGAGCTCGTTAGTTTATTCTCAATGTTAGAAGATATGCAATGTAACAGGCTACCCAGGGAGGTTGTGGAGTCTCCTTCTCTGGAGATATTCAAAACCCTCCTGGACATGTTCCTGTGTGACCTACTGTAGGGGATCCTGCTCTGGCAGGGGGGCTGGACTAGATGATCTGTTGAGGTCCCTTCCAACCCCTGACATTCTGTGATTCTGTGATTCTGCAAGATGATTGGAAAATTAGACATAAGCCATTAGACGCATCTTTATTAGTTTTCTTCTTATTCTTTGGTTAAACAAAAAGATAATCTCAGCAAACTTCTGCCAATTTGCTGGAGTCATCTGCCCTAAGGACTCCATGTTATGCCCAGCACTTCCAAGAAGGCTTGTCCTCTCTAGCCAAGAATCCAGCCTTTTCCTAAGGGAAGAAATAGGCCCACACATGAAGTATCTCAAACCTGCACTCAGCCCTCACCATCTCTCTTCCTCCCAACTCCATCCAGCCTTTGGGTACTTCAAAAGAAGGAGTATAGTCCTTGTATGTCTGCTTGTTGGCTGGAATGCTTTTGGATTAAACTTCCTCACCACAACCACCGAATTTATTAGTATTTACTCTGGTACAACATCTAGTAACCAATATGCTTCTAACAACAGAGTGTGGTGACAGCCACAGTAACTAGAGTTATCCAAGCACAACAGCCAGCCAATTTTAGCTATTAAATATTGACTGACTCTGGTAGGATGCATGGGGTGAAAACCAAGTCATACTCCCTAAAACCAGACAAATATGTATGAGATTTTAAGAATTTCCTCCTAGTCCCTAACTATCAGCAAATCTAAAAAGATGACAGGAAAATTAAAAAAAAAAAAAGGCCTACAAATTCTAGAAATTCCCCTCATCCAGAGAAAAGCCACAGCTATGACCTTGCTTGGCTCAGGCGAACTCCTAAGAACAGGAAAGAAACACTCCTTTATCAGTGATGTCCAAAGAAAGACTGTGCCTTTGACACCATTTTAGTCCCTCCAGAAAGAGTGGCCAGTCATTTCTGTGGGTCAGCAAGCTGGAACTCAGAGAGCTCTCAGTGAGCTGCCAGCAGTGAGCTGGGTGCACCTGAAGGGTGCCTACACTTGAGCAAAACCTTTTTACCTCACCCAGGAAGGAACAGGGGAGGGCACCAGAAAGAACGAAAGAGTGCTGACCCTTTTATTCCTTCAGCTGTGACCTGTCTTTATCATTTTCTGTGCATTTAACCTCTTACATAAGCTTTATTAGCCCATTTGGGAATGAGGGCAGCAACAACACATAACAGGCTTGAGAGAGAGTCAAGCGTTTCAGATACACAAGCATTCAGCTAACTCATCATTTGCTCCATGTCTACAGACTGGTCACTCCTGGCAGTGATGGATCTGCAGGGATTTACAAAACATGGGACCACAATGCAGCTTGGAAAGACAAACAGAACCTTCAGAGCTCAGGGACCATGAGCATCTTCTTCAAAGTGCAATAGAAACCTGTCACTGCTCCCTGAAAAGATGTAGTTCTTCAGGAGGGGTGGCATTCTTCTGATTTGTATCTCATGTTAGGATTTATAATTTAAATCTGCCCCTCAGTTATATCAGTGATTTCTCCATTTGTTAATTGAATTTATCTTTTTTGTGCATTTCTCAGTGCAATTTTAAAAATCTGAAATAAATATGTTTTAACTTAAAAAAATAAAAAAGAGCAGTGGGGAGTGTTGATGTAAATAAGTGGATGCTCATAAGTGAAACTTATCCCAGCTGAGATTTTAGTTGTTTGGTTTTTCCTGTTTTCGTTTTGCAGTTAATTTCTAGCAACAAAGATTTCTCTATCCAGTGAAAATTCTCTCTTTTAAGAGAAAGCAGCATCTGGAGTTTCCTTTTCTTAAAAAAAATAAAAAATAAAAATAAGCAAAGCATGCAGCAAGTTGCAATTAAATTTCAGTTAACAAAATGCAAAAATATACCCAACCTCTATCTGCCCAAAATAAATAGTTTGAAAAGTAATTTCACATCCCTGACAATGACGACTGTGTTTATGACATATTTCTGGTGCCATACTCCCCTCTCCTATCATTGCCAGCTTGCATCCAGTATTTAGAAATAAAACAGAAACACATTGAACTTGCTGAGCCCGATGTTGCCGCACTGCAGCTCTAATGGGCTTAGTGACCACAACCTACAGGGGCCAGAATGTGTCAACAGCAAAAGGGCCAACCTCAATCACTGTCTGTGCTTTTACAAAGTTGTTACATGTTTAATTCTTTGCAGCTTAGTTCTCCTGCTGTTTTGGCTGCTCGAAACCAAGGCTCATATATTGCAGCAGCCTTCTCTACCTCATATAAGGCCACAAAGGTCCCAGCAGGAGACCTTTCAGTGGAGCAGACAAGCCACAGGCTAGGGCAAACAGGGCATCACAACTTCCTAATAAGATGACTTATTAGATTGGGGGTTTGACACAGCTTTTATTTAACCACTTCTTTTCCCAGACACCAGCAACTCGAACTGTCTGTCTCCCTGGAGCACAGCAGTGGTTGGTGTGTGGAGTTGCAGCAGGCGCTGCCGCGTGTCTTCAGTCCAGTCTAGAAGCAGGGCATGGCTTTTTGCGTGTCGCCACACCAGTTCGATAGTTTTGCCCTTAATGTCGGATTTCCAGCCACTCGTTTTGGGTTTTTTTTTATTACTTGAAATTGATGCTTTCCCACTGGATTGGTCTCTGCCTGTTCGGGACTTTGAGTGGGCTTGCGGAGTGCTGGCGGTGAACGGGTTAAGGGCTGCAGAGGCAGGGTCCGGTTGCTGCA
>NW_009708132.1:2201-21526 GCF_000703405.1 Apaloderma vittatum | reverse complement strand
CGGACCCCTGCCGGTCCCAGGTGGCAGGCAGGCAAACCGTGTTATTAAGAAGCAGGGATCGCAAAACCTTGATCTTCAAAAAAGGCCCCTAATTAGTCCCTAGCATGAGAATAAATGGCATTCCACATCAGCAAGGATGAAAAAGGCTCCTTCAAATTTCATTAAGTAATCTGAAGCACGGACTCTTCTTTATTTGTCACTTCTATTTGATTTCAGTAAAAAGAAAAAAAAAAGTGTTATTAGTGGTCTCACATGCTGCATCTTAAGGAAGTCATAAATGTCTTGACAAAGAGCTCCACGCCCTGCGCTGCTGAGTCACCGCCGCCTCCCGGAGCAGCTCTGGGGTCCGCTGGAGTCGATGGAAACTCTTCCATCATCTTTGCTGTGCTCCAGCTCAGCTCACTGAAGAGCACTAGTCTGAAGCCATCCTTAACATTTCCCATAATCTTCTTTAAATTCAGTGCGAAAGTGACACATTGAAGAATATGTGCTGAGTTTTTGCATATTTCTGAAGAGCTTTGATTTGGACTGGACTTGTTTTATGGAAAGAAAAGGTTTATTAAAAAAAAATAGCTGTCTTTCAACTTATATACCACTTGTCTAATTCTGATTTATAAACATTCCCAGTAGAGAGGCATCCTTGTCCAAATAGTCTCAAGGTTCATAAACTTCATCTAATTTTATCATGTAATTGTACAGTAGTTTTCAAGGACTCTCGCTCTCTAGAGGGCTTCAATCCATTTGATTTTATTCATCCCAATGGTATCTGCTTTTATCCCTAACTCACATTACCAATCCTGGCATTACAGCAATATGGAAAGTTCATCACATCCATGCAGTGATTCTACCACCAGCTGCAGATCCTTCTGAAGTTTACTGTATAATGAATTTAAAGCATAAATAGCAACAAATGGGATAAATAATTTCTTTGCCACAATTGGAACAAAGTTAATTTTGTCTTTATAAATAACTTCTTACACTGATGGGTTTTGTGAACCGTTCAATGTTTAATTAAATCACACAGTTTCTGGATCTCTCTTTTAAAATATGTTTTATTCATGCATTTAGCATTTTTAGGCTTTCTTGTAAGTAACTATAAATCACTGTTAAAAAAAAAAGTTAAAAGAAAAATGGTTTTTACTTTTACAGCATAGCTAAGAAAATATTTTCTAGCCTCCAAGAAATACACCTCAGATTGCTTATTCAAAAACCAAGTTATCATTATCAGGGATATTTCACGTTATTAGAAAAGAGGGATTTTTTACTAGAATTTTCTAAACTACATTTGAGCTATTTGTTTTCTGAAAGGACTGAGAGCAGAGCAGGATACCTTTGCTAGATATACCTGAATGTTGTCAGACAGTTGCAGATCTCCCAGGTAACATTTCCTTAAGTGGAGTTTTTAAGAATGACTAAAATTTGTTCTCCTCCAAGCAGGGTGTTTACTTTCTGTGTTCAGTGTTCTCCAGATAATGTGCAGTGCTGCACTTACCGTTCCAATCAAGAAACTTCCTCTAGCATTACTTTAACCTGTGGGCTTTATTGATTTGAGATGTAAGAAATTGTATGCCAAAACTTGAGTTATTTTAACTGCTTCTAAACAAGAAAGACTAACATCAGTTTTGACAACAAACAAAACCAGTTTTTGTTCTATCGGTTATGTTTAAAAGATTCCAATTTCAAACCAAACAGAACTTGTGGTTATTCTGTCAGATATTTATATAGCCACTGGGGCGCCATAGTTATGCACCGCATACATCATTGTATTTTTAAAATGTACTTAATGAACATTTTTTCTTTTCTGGTAACTACTTCATTGCCTTAAATGAATGCATTCCAATAGAATTTGTAACAAATGAGCACTTTGTGTTTGCATTAATGCCAAACACGTTTAACAAATTTTTAACAAGGAACACTGGCAAAAAGCCAAACTCCTAGAGGGACACTGAAGGAATGCTATAAATTTAAACTAGATTTTACCTTTTCACTCAGCTCAACAAGTGTCTTAGGTGTCTTTGGCATCTCAGCACTGAGTGTTTTCTAAGTAGGTTGGATACAACTTTATGTCTTAATTATTTGTCTTCTTGGCTCTCCTTGCTAGAGATTTTCGTATCGATATAACAGGCTTTAACAGGTTACTGTGTTCTTTAGAAAACGAAAGGTGGGTTTTCATTCTTTCCATGAGGGTTAGGCCAGGAGGACGTAGCAAAAACAGTATCTATTTTTGGGACAGAGAAGTTCAAATCATACATATTATGCCATTTTTGTATCCTCTGTTAAGGGAGCTGTATAGTGGCGAGCACTCCAGCAGATCTGTGCTACTTAATGTTGTTTCGTGTGCTGAGTTGCAAATATCTGGACTGGGATCATGTTTGCAACTGCACTTCAGGGGCAGGGGAAAAGCAGCCCCCGGTGCTCCCGCTGGTCCAAGCTCTGGGCTCGCACGGAAGCCACGAACAGATTTTTGGCTGAATCAAGTATCTGGGGGGGACTCTGCAGTTGTTGAGTTATGCCCACATGGTACATGTCATTACAGACCTTGGGAATCACCTAGTCTGTAATACATTTTGTATGAAAAGTATTACAAGTAGCTGCACAAACCACATGATTGCTCTTTACTTGTAACTTAATATATTAATTTAATTTTTACCATGTTATTTCAGTTTTAATCAAGTGCAGGAACTGAAAAATAATAATACTTAGCACTCATCCAAGACTATTAAGGCACATTACAAACATTAAGCCTTGCAAATTCCTGTGAGGAGCCTGATGTTATCCCTGTTATAGCAAAGAGCAGGTTAGGCACAGAAAAACGACACGACCTTTCCTTAGTCACACAATAAGCTAGTGGCAAGGACAGAATTCAGAACAGTGGCATGCCAGGGCTTTGTCTCAGTTAATCTTGTCATTCTTTTCATGGTTTTGCACAGAAAGAAGTAAATTTTGTGAATGCATTTTTTTTTCTCCATGTCATTTAGATTTTGTTGTTGCAGGAGCTACAGGTGAGTTCCAGGAAGTCATTTGAGAAAGACTCTATGAGTTATAGCCTTATTTTTTAAATACTACTTTTCAGTCTAGTTACGCGTTTCCAGAAAATGAAATAATTTCCCATCATGTGTTGGTATTCTGATCACTGTAATGAAGAATGGGTCTGGACAAGGAAACTGAGGAATTCGTCCTGACAGCTTTTGAAAGATGTCATATTATAATGCAGATGCCTTGTCATAGATGAAGGAGCAGAAATAGCCCTAGCAGGTTTTCATTAATGATATCCTTCTCTACTAACATTTGGTCAGATACCAATTCCCTGCAATAAAGTGGCCATTCCCTCTCTTTCTGACTCACTAATTACCATATCAGTTGCTGGCCTTTTATGTAGGTACCATGTGTAACAGGTTAGGAGAGGGCAATTTAAGCCTATGTGAATGGGTATCTGTTTTTGTATCTGGGTGCTTGTTGCAAACATTTGGAAAGCATATGGAGCATAATGGACATTAACCCAGATGTCAAAAATAGCCTGCATTTTACTACTGTTATTAAACAGTTTCCCCTTTAACCCCTTTGTGTTTATCCACCCTTTCCAGCTTGTTTCTGCAAATCACTGCTGAGAGGAAAGAATTGGAGGTAAAAAGTAGTAATCAGGCAGGTGTCTTTATCCAAAGGAAAAACAATCTGAGCAAATATTTGTGGGCTACTACACTTTTATATCGTCACATCCTTCTGCTTTTTTCGTTGACTGGTATCTAATGGACTGTCAGAGGTGCCAAACTCATAAGACATTAATTTCAGCTGGAGCACTGCTGAATCTCAGGCCCAATGTATGTTACCAAATTTTATTTGTGTTTTAGAGGCTGAGTGACCTGTACCAAGTACAGCATTGAAGAAACAAATATAAATTTAATTTACTCAACCTCAGTTGGTATTTGACAGCAATATCCTTTTATATATTTATTTGACTTACTTAAGAAATACTTTGCATTTCCTACCTGTGGTGAACAAGTTTTTGTTACACTTCCAATACATATATGGTTTCCTGATGAATGGGTGGGTTGATTAGGTGGGTGGGGCTTATTCAGGAGTTTCATTCGATAGTAAAACCCCAGTGAAAATTTGTGGACCAAGCTGGGGAGAGATTGTATTTTTTGATTTGTTGGTGTTCCTCAGGTTGGACACTTTATTCTGGGCTCTTATTTTTAAGAGCATCAATAAGTTTTAATTAAAAAGGAACTTCAGCTTGTAAAATATCAAGTATATTGAAGATTTTCTGTGGTTATGTTTTCGCAAACCTGTTAAAAAATGTAGATGTTTTTGTGCTGCGGTTTCTGGAATGTGCTCTCCTTGTTAATTTATATGGGTGCTTCCTCTGCCTAGGTATCTCTTTGAATGATGATTAAGAAGTACTGGACACACAAAAGAATGGGAGCTATGCACAGTTCACGGAACATGATACATGCTCTGACTTACAGTTTTCATAAAAAGTTTGCAAAGATTTTATGTGCCAGAACTAGTAACACGATCTACTTTAGGAACTCCCTGGCTTTCCAGCTCTGCAGAAGTCATTTTTTTCTCCATTCAAGGGCCAGATCCAAAACCTGTTAAAATCAGTGGGAACCTTTCCACGTTTCAGTGGGCTTTGGATTAGTCCCTAAGTGTTTTAACCAGAAGAATTGTACCAACCTCCCACTGGAAAAGTAGAACTATTCGTCTAAGTTTGTATTGTATCTGCTTGCCACAAAGACATGAACTTGAAAATAGGTATTTAAAGTAATTTGATTTTATTCTGTAAACAGTGTTTCACTTTACTAACAGGATAATTACTCTGGTAAATATTAGATTCTAGAATTTAAAGAGGCATTTTAGTCATCTAAATTCTGTTTATAAAACATACTAGTGTTTTAGCTGTATACAAAAGTATAAGCATTCTATGACAATTTCTGTTTCAGAAAATTGGATGGTTTGGAAACTTCTAAGGTTGCATAAATGCAAGAGCAATAACAGAGAATCCCATACTTAATGCATTTCTACTTTTCTAGAAACAAACGCGTTAGATAAATGAACAACTGCCCTGTAAAGGAGTCATTTAATTCCTCCCACTCATCTGATATACAGATAATGAGAAGTAAGACTAACTCACTGCTCTCAGTTCAAGACTACTGCACCATTTGCTTGCAGCAGAACTAGTGTAGCAATAAAAATCATTCAGCTCTTATTCGGAGGTCACTCACAGTCAGACTCAGAGCCTTGTCAAAAGCCTGTGGAAAGCAGGAAGACTCTTTCCACTGGCTGAATCGGGCTTACAGCAGTTGCCTCTCATGGTCCCCTAGACTTCAGCACTGACAGCCAAGCCAAGAAGAGCAACAGTCATTGATTAGTGACTGCAGGGCTGAAAAACTTGTAACAGATTGTTGTGTATTTTACTTCTATAAACCTGAGGGGTTTGTATCCATAAAACATTTATCTCTTCTGTTTTGTAAATTGAAGTGGACTTGAAGTACAACAGTAAGAATTTGCTTTCAGTAGCTTCAATTTTGGAGAGTTGGTAGAAGTTATTATTTCCACCTGCAGTGGTACTGAGTGCAAATAAATGGATGATTCCTTTGGTTTTCAAATAAAAATATTTACTTTTATTAACAGCATTTCAATGTCAAGGCTATGGTACTTATTGTCCTGGTTTGAGCTAAACAGAATCAATTCTGCTCAGTGATTTTTACTTCCCAGCGTGGCGCACAAGATCCAGCAGTGACTCAAACCAGGACACCTATAGATAAGGTCAGAAAGCTCACTGTTTACAGAATCACAAGCACAACAGAATTGCACATCTGTGGAATTTAAAATCTTTCCCTTTTAAGGAGAATCTTGCCATACAAATCAGCTGTAAAACTAATTGCCACCCTAGGAACGTAATAAGTGGATTCAAATCGAATTTAAATCCTTACTTAATCCTTAGTTCCTAGAAAAACATGTCTATGAGAAGCCTGATTAGATGAGAACTAAGATGTTTTGTATGCTTCAATCATGTTATTAATTGGAATATTTTGTTCCCTTGTTACAGTTGTCAGAGGAACTAGCGAAAGAGGAAGAAAAAAAATGTAGCACTGGAAGGTAACGATGATAATCTATTGCATTGGATCTCCAAACATGACCATGATATCCTGGAGAAGATCACAGATGCAGTAAATGAATGCTAAGGTTGTTATCTAATGAAATGCTGCATTAATTGGCATTTTCTTCATTATTTCTTGTAGTCTACTATGAAATTAGATACTTTGGAAAATAATGAAGGAGACTCAAGCAGAAATTATAAGAGCTTTATTTCTGTCTTTAATGGGTCTTGCAAGTTACTCTTTTCACAAAGAAACCATCTGTTCAGAATATTATTGTTTAAGGAAGTTCAGTTAAGCAAGTTATTTAACTAATTTTTGGTAAGTTGATATTGATTTTAATAAGTTATTCAGATTATCCTAGATGTGGTATCTGCATTTGCTGATTTTACCTAGTCGATTCTAAAGTATAACTTCTATTGCACTAGATTATCAAAGAGGTTTTAGTAAAATGCTATATAAGGGTGTTGGCATTAATCTTACCCTCAGTAAGATGTGGGCTTTTCCAAAAAATAAAACCAAGCCTTTACCCTCCTCTATTTTCTTATATCTAATGATAAAAAAATAAGTAAAAAACAAAACAAAACTAAAACATTGATATTATAACCGCTATTAAGCTCTGGGCCAGGTTGGAAATGAAATCAATTTTTGGTACTAATAACTGATGACAAAGATTAGCTTTAAAAATATGGTGTGTGTCTCTGACAATGCATAGGACATCTAATTTGAGCATAAATATAAGATTATATACAAGATGTATCTATTCCTGGATGGTGAAAGCTTGAGACATATATAAATTCATATGTATGTATCTATATGGACATATACACAAGGATGTATCAACCTTTTACCATCCAAATGCATACAGGTTTTCAACAATAAAAGCTGGGACTCTAAAAAAAAAAAAAGCAAAGCAAATATTGCTATGAATACAGTATATGCACTAGGTCTCCTGTAAATGAGGAACTGTTTGTCATTGTTTTCTATGTTGAAAAACAGTCTCCAACATAGATCCCAACAAATCTTAGATGTTAAATACCAGTGAACAAATAGCACTTTAAGGCTGTTTGTATCAACAAAGTGTATCTAGTAAAATAAATTTGAAGCACATGCAAGGAAAAAGAGAAACGTGAAGTCATTACATTCATTGAGAGAATATAACTGATAGTCAAATCTCTACCACTTTTCAAGGAGGGGATCTTTATGACTTCGTGAACATTTTCAGTCAGTCTGGCAAACATGTGCAAAATGTTTGGCTGTCTTATTGAGGCATCTTTTTGTCCGTGGAAGAAATGCTTCCATGCTGATGGGAGTGAGAATAGAATTATCTGCATTTTTAAAGGACAAACAATAAATTTAAGCATGGGTGGCCTTAATCCTTAGTAGTTTTTCTTTGCTGCTGTAAAAAAGAGAAATCTAAATGGATACTCCTAAAGTCTTGCACTGAACTTAGAAAAGTTATTTTTGAACCCGTGGTGCAATTAGCCCTAAACATCTGACATGAGCCATACATACTAACCCCTTTAAAATTATTGTCTAGAGCTGATATTTTATTTATTTGTACCACAATTCTTGGTTCAAGAGCAGTCTGTTTGAGCAGGAGTCCTGCTGGATGCTACTGTCTTCAGTAAAATGTATAGAATTAGTATAACATAGATAATCCCAATTTCATTCATGTTTAAAAAGTTTGTCCTTTAACTATCAATGGCATTTTAGACCTTTGTTTTTGAAACAGCAAAGCTTTTGGGAGTATATTTAGCACATATGACAAATGTTGCACTTGGAAACTCAGACAACAAAACTGGTTTCTTATGACAAATTTGTTGTCGCAGTAGGGGACAATCATCTGTGTCTCTTACAATCAGGTCTTTACCTTAACTCTGCAACTGAATACTTGAAGTAGGATATAAACTAGGGGGGAAATAGGGTCACAGATACAAAGCTGTATAGTTAGATATTTATATGTATGTGCCAATTTTGTCACAGATATTATTTTAGGGGCAATTTTGCTCTGCTCATGTTGGTAAGAGTATTGATCTAAACTTTTATCAGGGCCTACAAGTTAGCCCCTAAAGAGGAAAATTTTGTCTAACTTTTTTTTTTCATTCTTTCTTTCTTTGGTTTTTTTTCCTTTTCATTTCATGTGATACTCTATGATGCTTGGAGAAAATCTTTTCATATACTAAAATAGAATCTCGGGGTTTACAATAAACACTGTGATGTTGGGAAATATTTTATTTGAACAATGTTTGGTAGGTTTTTTCCCCCGTCTAAGTGTAAAGACTCAAACTAACTTTTGGTTAACACTTAAAATAATTATTATTATTTTAATGTGAGATCAGTCTTGTACTGCACATTCTTTCTTTAATTTAAATGTACAGTATGAATTTTGTATTTAATGAATTTTGTGTATCCAGTATGCACGTACCTGCACATTGACTTTCATTTGAAAGTGGGTTTCAATTTACTTTTTAAACAGTGTTTATGAAAAGACCTCAGACGTGTTGACACAAACTATATCTGCAATGGGTTTTTTTTGTGTGTGTAGGGTGACGTTTGAATGTGATGTTCTGCAGCAATGGGTCAGTAATCCCTATTTACCTTAGATTCTCATTTGATAGTGCTTCTTGTAATATTTTTTTTTCAAGTGAGTGGCATGTTCTGGATTGTGATAGTGATATATGGTTAAGGACATTGATATGAAACTAAGGAATTCCTAGAAATTACCAGTGGGCATGTATTAGACAGTCATTGTAATTTAATGTCTAGTAGAAGTGTAAAGTACCAAGGTATTTAGAGTTCATAACATTGTTATCATGTGTATGGGAAGTATTTAGTGTTGATCAGCTTGTTTATATTCATCAAATAAACTTTTTTTCTTTCTGAAATCAGTGTTGTGTCATTAAAAGTGGGTTTAATGACTGTAAGAAAACGTGTGAGAGATGTTTTCCACATGGTAAATCTATCACACTCCTTATTTCTCTAATTGCTACCATTCAAAGTAATTTATCTTCCTGTTGTTACTATCACATAAACTGTTTAAGAAAGCATAAAAAGGAAAATGTCTCCTAGGCCCCACTCCCAGAAATGCTTACGAGCAACTTTACTAAAGTGAGGAACCATTTTCCAGATTGGGCTCTTAGAGAGCAATATGCTTCTTGAGTGGGTTTCTAAAACATAATATTCATGTGTGACCCTGTGTAATTGCATAGAAAATTACATTTTGTTTATGTACTTTACTGACCAAAAGCCATAAGGTGTGAAATTCTCTGCACAGTCAGCTCCTTTTTCAGCTGCCTGGTAAGTGGTTCCCCGTTTCCATTATGTTCACTTTTTTTAGAAAAGGAACTTTTGTTGAGCAGGAATTTCTTACCTCATAGAACTCCCTGGACCAGCTCAGAGCACACACAGCAGGAGAATAAAAGGTAAGTAAGTATGCATTTTACTTAGGTTGTTTAAAATCACACAGTCTCCTAGTTTTAAGCTCTGTTTCTTTACCTATAAATTAGTTTGTTGGTAAGAGAGTACTATATACTAACATAGGATATTAAGTTTCACTTTTAACTACAGCTAAACATACATTTATTGTGTATTTTACTTATGCGTACTTAGCTTTGACTTGGAATACTACAAATTGAGCAGCGGTTGCTTCTATCTTCTTTCTAGACCGGAACGACCTTTCAGAACGGTCTTGTTCTGTATTCAGGCAGCACTGGTACTGCAGGACTCTCCATCCCACTCCATTGGAAACACACATTTTTTATTCTATTTTCAGCGTTAATTACTTCCTGCTTTAAAGGCAGCTCCTGCCTCCCTGCATGGTGAAGGGGACAGGATGTGCCAACGTGTCATCCTAAGGACATAGAGGATAGTGGTGAATTTGGGGAAGTTGTAAAAGGCTCTTGAGCCCCTTTCTCTGTTATATTGTTTTCAGCAAGGAGCCCCCCATTTCCTGTCTAGATGGGGGCTGTGAGGGCCCAGGGAAGGGGCAGGACCCCTGCATGTGTGCGTCTGTTGGTGCCACAGGGAGGGGAGCCCTGGCTGCCGGAACGGCTCACCGCAAGTTGAAGTTTGACTGTGTCAGTCAAGAGCTCCTCCAAGAACTGTAGCACTGAATAAGGGTCAACGTCTTCTGAGCTTGAGGTTTCTTCCTTAAAAGAGCCTGTTCAACTCCAGACTTAAGCCAAAGTAGCTCGAGGTTTTGAGTGAGCAAAAGTATGAGCAGTGGGGGATGTTCGGGGGATGAAGCCATATGTCAGCTTGCATTTCAAGCCAACATGTCAGTTCAGACACGCTGAGAGCTCCAGACAGCTCCATGCCAGCACGAGTTGGATAAAGCCAATTGCGGAAAACCTACTGAATCTCCCAGTTGCTCCCACTGTGCTCCGGGTCCAGGATTGGGTTTGATCCTGGCAGTGCCACGCTAATAACGCGCACCGTCTTCTGCCTATACAGAAACCTGTCAGAAAGTACAAACAGAGGGTCAAAGAACTGCGTGACTCTATTTCACCTGTTGATATTGCTCCCATGAAACAAGAAACTTCTAATAACTAATATATTAAATCACTCTAAATAAAACCAAGACAGCTCTAAATAAGTAATGCATTTCCCAATATGAAGTCAGTGGGAGCCCTGCATGCTGCCAGGGTATATTTGACCCATATATGAAAAGAACAGCTGATGTTGGGCTGCTGTACAGACTTCCCTCCTGTGAGGCTAGAGTGACATTATTTCATACTTCTAACTTTTGAAACAAGGCATCTCTTTTGCAAATGCATCTTTTCAAAGAAGAGGCAACCTCTGCCTTCACCAGAACTAGCCCATGACACGTCCCTAAGATTTTATATGGCTTGGAGGCACTGGTGCAGCAGTAGCCCTATTGATAAGCCCACCCTTGATGGATGCAAATGCATATCGGGGACTGATTTTGTTTGGTTTTTACGTTCCTTCCACCTCTTCCTCTTCAAAATGATTCTTTCTTCAGAATGAGGTTTTTCTAAAACCAGATCATGGCAGATATAGAGGGGAAGAGCAGGCAAAATGCCAATGCATCCTAAAGGCAATGCATGTATCCCTTTGAAATGAGCACTTGAATTTGCATTACAGATAGCTGTACCATATATTCCCACATAGCTACAAGTCTCAGGACAGATCCAAGAACTTTGAACATATCCAGTCTCTCATGGAGGCGATTGTCCAACTTTAGAAAGGCCCTGTTTTCAGTCCTCACCCCAGCGAGGCCAGGAGACAGCAGATGTTCTGGCAGCTGCAGGCTGCCTTGCGCTGGGGGAGCTGGAGCTGGAGGAGAGCAGCCAGCTCCCTCCAGATGGATCGGAGAGCCAAGAGGCGAGTGGGAGGCTGCACGAGGAAGTTAGATAACTCCAGATAGTGAAGGACTGATGATGTGTGGCTCCACATCACCTAACCCATTTTTGAGAGGCTGCACGAGAGAAATAAGCATCAACCCACATTAGCCCGAGTTCAGTAAGAAGTCTTCTTGTCGTGGGAAAATCGATAGAGAGGAAGTATCTGTGCAGAATGCATGATAGTGTAGCATGGTAACTATTTTTTTATTTGAATGTAATTTGGACAAATGCATTACTCATGAGTGAGTTATCCAGGGCTTGCCAAATATGTGGCTAAACAGTTATTATAGCAAATTACACTATCATCTAAACACCTCTGTTTTGGCTCTTAGTTGTCTTCTTTTGCAACAAGTTGGGTTTTTTTTCTAAATTATTGTTGTCTAATATTGCTGTATTTACTGCTTTTGTTACCATAGAAATAGATAAAATCATGAACAACAACATGCATACAAGTGAATAAGAGCATTTTCTGAATTTCACAAGAACACCCTTGTTAATGAAGACCTCTATGGTTGAGTACCTCTTAACATGCTTCTCAAGTCTACTGATTTGCGTCCTCATATGCATTTTATTATGGGCTTTATATTTCATTTTAAACTTCCAAAAATAAAGAAAAACAGCTGAAGCACATTTTTTTTTTAAAGGGCCAGATTTTAGTTAGAGGTTAACACAGGCCAAAAGGGAACACAGATCTGCCCTGGAGCTCTTACAGTTTTATTTTGGTTTGTTTTGTTTTAATAAAAAGATCCTTATTATGATCCACTAAGGGTCACAGAAATGTGGTCATTACAGACCAGCTGTATTCCTCGTGTGTACCTCTCCTGTCCTCTGTATCTTCTCCAGTCATAGACTGATCAAATGCGTGAAGGCAGGATTGTTGTCAGTCATGACAAGGGTGCGCAGTAAGAGACTAATCCAAGCTTTACTGAAGTGAACTGAAAGATTATTGATTAAAAGTAAGTTTCTGACTGTACCCCACTTGTTTCTTTCTGGAGCAAATGCATACATTTACAGGAGCATGGGGCCAACCATTTCCTCTATATATCAGAATATGAGCTAAATGTGAATCAGATGAACAAACTGCCTGAATTTTTTAATGTTTTCTGATAAGGAAATGCATCTTAGATCTCATTACTGATGTTCATTTACAATGCATTTTCTTTATAATTGTTCTGACTGTGTTTCTAGGTCAGCACTCTGCTCCTACCAACTCTTAACATAGTCTTTCATTATACTGACTCTACGTTACTGTCACGTACCTCATAGCATTTGTTACCATTGAATAATTATCATCCAGTCTGTAGGTTAGCTTGCTATTGCTATAGATAGACTGGCTATTGCCTCAGGGAGTAAAATGCATTATATTTAAGGAGTCTTTTTTTCTAAAACAAGATAAAATCTCACTAGTCTTTCAGTTTGGGTTACTACAGGTAAGAGAAGATGTACCCCCCCCCCATAATTACAAACCCCCAAGGCCATCCAGGTAGCCAGTTTCTAGAGGATTCATTTCAATTCTGAATCCATTCACTGTGTCAGAGTTATTCTCACTGAAGTTAAACAACTAGCTGCAGTATCTGAAAGCTGAAGGTTGTAAATCTCCTCTGTGAATGTTGCCTATGACAGGGAAGGAAAGACTTGCATAATTACCACTTGTACTTCCTCGGAGAACATGAGCTCAAGTCTAAAGCTAGGAGTTCGGTCAATAAAACATCAGGGTCTGGAAACTACAGGAAAAGACCTGTCCAGCTCATATGATAGGGTTTTTTTTCTGTTACAAGAACATGAATATTTCAGTGGAACCCTCTTCTTCAGACCTCAGTATTATGCAGGTATTCTTAGTATTTCTTCTTCTATGAATAGCATGTCATTGCTATTCATAGGTAAATTAATTGAACTACCTCACAGTCCTCCCTATATGTGAAGCATAATGCACTGGATATAGTTATTCTGCTAAGCTACAGAAAACTGTTTACTGATATTACTATAAATATTATTATATTCATCAGTGTCTTTGAAACAGGTTATGAATATAAAACCACAGAGCAGGAGTAGCACCCTGTTTCCATGAGTAACACTACTGAAGTCAGAAGGAATTACTCTCAGTCCTTCTCAAGTGAGTAAGGGATATTCGTGCTTGGTATTTTTTGCCTGTAATTGGCCAGACAGCTTACAGAAGCATACAGCTACTCAGGCCAGCAAGTTTTTACAGGACTTAGGTCCTGAAATCAATTGTAAACGCTTTTTGGAGTGCTCATGATCATACCGATACCTTTGCGTAGCAATCCTCACCCACATCTGTTCTCTGCATACATTGCAAGGGATGATTTTGGTTAAAATGTTTATGCTTTGCTGCTATTCTGTTTGTTCTTCTCCATTGCAGCCATAGGGGCATACAGGACTGATTTTTCTACTTTCTGCAGTGCCTTGCACATTTTTTGGCTCTAAATTCCCTCTTGCAGAAGTGCCATATACAGTCTTTGAAAACTTCTTTTTGAAGGAATCATGATTCTTTGGCTTCTTTGCCATCTTCTCTCAGGGTGCACAGAGGACTTTGCAGGAGGCACCTAAGGTAAGATTGTTTGAAATTAAACATGTGTTCAGACTTCCATTACCTATGGAACATGCAACATGAAAATGCTCTCCTTAATTGGCTTGCTGTGAGATTTTAAATAAGCGGCATCTTGCACAATAGAGACTGAAATATAGAAAAACTTACAAAATTTTCCTAGTATACATTAGATTGCCATTGTTAGTGCCCCAAAGAATTAGGCAAATCAGGAAATACTCTAATAGGTTGGTTAGAAATGCTGTTTTTTCAGAATTCACTTGCCTAATCAGTTTGGCTCAATGCTTATTGTTCCCTCTCACTTTTGAAATTCCAGATACAAACTGTGATGCATGCACGTTTGTTAAACTCTTAGTGATTAGTGAGAAATTGCACTGAAGGGGTGTTTGCTGCAACTGACTTGTTGGACCTTGACACCACTGCAAGTTCTGAGAAGAATTTGTATTACTTAGCATTAAACTGCAGTCTGAAAATAAATAAGATGTTTGAATTGACTAATTCATATGATGCCTTGATGTGTGACAGCCTAGTACTTTCAGGAAGGTCAAACACCAGGGGAATGGGACAAATTTAAAAAATCAGATGTTTTTGCTAAATTTCTTCCTATTTGCATATTCAAAACATTTCAAAGTCACTGCCTCAAACTATGTTACAAACAAAATGGCATTTGAAGAGATAGTTTTGATGTTATGCACATCCTACTTGCACTGCAGGAATGAAGATGAAAAGGACACTTCTTTCAAGTGCCACATCTTAGTACAGTTTTGTAATTATGCTACACAGACAATATTAACAGTTCTTATTAAATACAGGCTATCCTCTTAAAATGAATACCAGGTTTTTAGGAAGGGGTTTTTAACAAATATTTAAAAAATCTGATTTCACTTTGAATCAGCTTTCTAAATCCAGTCCAGATATATGTAAAGAATATATAATGTAAATATATTTTCTAAAGTACTACAGTATGTGAAATTTATAAATTGTTACATGCTTTACTAATGCAACTGAGTGAAGCGTAGTCTCAGAGCAGATAGAATCTTTTAGATAAATCATTTATGACTAGATGACTTCTTATCCAAAAGTCAAATATGTGATCATTTACAGAGGTCACTGGCCGTATTCTGCTCTGTGTTCCATAATCAGCTGAAATAAACCCCAAGAGTCCCTCCTCGTTGTATACTCACAGGGTCACAGTATAATAAAATACTGCTCAAATTGTATTTCAGACATGGAATGCTTTCCCCAAAACTATTCTAGTCTCAGGGACAGGACTGTCAATATTCATTCTAGTGCAAATGGCAAGTATAAAGTCCAGCATTTTGAAGGGTAACACCCTGCCTACTTAGTGGCAAAAAGCCCTGTTGTGACACACATTTAACTATTTAAGTGACTTTTACAATGTATATTCTATACTCCTTTTTTTTCACAGAGTAAAGCTGGGACTTAGAACTAAGGCACCTTTTTGATAAAGAGGAGAGGTGCAGAGAAAATACTGGAAACCTTGGGAATATTTTCCTACAGAATACAAGCTGGTGCTGTGGGATACTGAAGAAATACTATCACCTTCAGTGGAAGTAGAGAACATCCACATGATACCCTACTCATGGTAATGCAGCCCTCACAATATCTTCATATCATATTGTCAAAAAAAAAAAAAGTCACAGGATGATAGAACTGCGAAATGCACTTCTGCTTAAAAAGCAAGAAGGGCGTTAGCCTCTGACACTTCCCTCATTGCATAGAAATACATGTAACTGATCGTGAAATGCAGTAAATGCTCTGCATAAAACCTTATAGAAATGAGTATGATTTTGTGTTCCTGTGGGGCTCACTACAACCAGTCATAGGTCAGTGCATCCCCTCTATGTTGGGTAAGTTACCCTGTGAGCCTCAGGCGTTCTGGAAGGAAGAATTTTATGAAAATATTACCAAAACAACTGATTAAATAAAGAAAAGTTGGTAAACAGTCAAGCTGTAATAAAGACACTTATGTAAACTGAAGTGCAATGACTATTATCAAGCAATTAAGTGGCTGCTTCTGTAGCTGTTCCTTTGCGTGGCTGCTTTGTTAAAAGGGATATGATGGAGAAACCACTGTGCCTTGAATTACAGGTTATTACTGACTGTTTGGGTGGAAGAAATGCTGTGACCAGGACAGATGCCAATGAGGCAGGGCTGGGCAATTACCACAGCTGTTCAAAGCAGCACACTAGGCAGTAACGAGTACCTGCCATGCTCTCCCAGAAGCAAAAATACAGCTACTTGACAAAAAAGCTCACAGTGTTCTGTACTATTATAAAGAACAGAAGATCATCTCCCATCCCCGTGGGATTGTCAGCTCCAATAGCACAGTAAGCTGCTTGGATGTTTTTTTCCGTGCTTTCAGTTGAAGAAGCAGAACAAGAGGAGTCCTGCATGCACAGGCTATGGACTTCAATACCAGAAGTCAGGTAGGCTGGAGCGCAGCAGAGGCTTCACTGCAGAAGCCCTCATCCACCTCACTTCCAGGTGCTGCCTAGAAGCACAGGTGCTGCCTAGAAGCACAACGCACTTTCCAACATAATGCTTCATGTTTCTTCCAAGATTATATTATAAGCATTTTATGTTAGGTCACTGCTCAAACAGTGACAGTCTACAGGCTCTGAAGAGCAGAACAGAATGAGAGATAGTCCATGATAAATCAATTTCTAACTTTTCAACACTGGATTAGTGATTTTAGCAGGAGAAGCGCTTGCAGAAGTGCCAAGTCTACACATGTGGCCATTACACCTGTTGTGTGTACTATTTAGCCTGGTGTCATGGCTGTGCAATCAGTGTATCCTTGTGTTATTCACTGTGGGCAAACAAGTCATGCTGTCAGTGGCATTTTCAAAAGTTTTCACAATTTTCATTTAATTTGAGGAAAATAATGTAGAGCTAAAATGCTATCTTAATAATTCGAAGAAGAAATAAAGCCAATAGTATCACCAGGGCAACTAGTCACAAAGTTTGCCTTATCGAATATGTAAAATGAGGAATTCAAAATTAATCTAAACCTTAATCATCTTTGTAAAATGAGTTGTCAAACAATGCCATATTCTAAATTAACTGGTAGGAATCAAGATCTATTTACAGACTGTTACGGAGCTTGAAAGATAGGGTTAAATTTATCAGATGTGTTGCTCATGGTGCTTAGATTGATAGCTATGTTCAGAATTATATTGGCTTTAAGCGGTCATGGGCAAATACACATTGGCTTAGCTGCTACAACATATGTTTAGTCCTAAGGAAATGATGAATTAGCTAAGTAGTCTTTAAGTTAAGTGTCATATAAGCGCTAACCAAGCTCCCTCCTCTCACTCTTAAACACACCTCACTGATGACATGTGTGTGTCCAGATTTTAAAGCAATGCTTCGTGGTATTTCAGGTGAGAGCTTCAGACAGCATCTACCTACATTCCTCTTCGAGCTCTGCATAATTTGAGGATCTAATATTGCTACAATTATAAACTCAAGCCTAATCTTCTAATCTTCTCAGCGGTAAGCAGTGCTATTCGGGAGCAGATGTGGCCCCAGGGAACCACACATGGTTGTGACCATGTCAGGAGTGAGTGTCAGACTGATCCATGCTCATGGGAAGTCTGTGGTGCCCCTTCTTCCCTTCCTGCCCATTCATAGTCTGCTGGTTTGCCATCAGCAAAACCTCCTGAGAGTCCTCGTTATCTGTGGGTCATGAGTGTGCCACAGCAGTCACACCAACACCGTGAAAACATGCCAAAAAGAAAATGGGATTGAAAGTTTCCTAAGGTAGGAGTACCATCTTATACAGTCCAAGGAGGATGGTGGAACAAGCGTGGTGCTGTATCACCCAGCACCATGTGTGCAGCCCTGAGCCATGTCTCAGGCTGCCTGCGGTGTGTTAGCAGTGTAAACAGAGCACAGTGGCAGTCTGCTTATAGGGGTGTCTGTTTAAAGAGCAGAGATCACTCCAGTGTGATCTCTCACCTCTACAGATGGTGCTAGGCTGCTTCTGCCCTTGCTTTGCTGCTCCAGGTGAGAACTTGAAGCCCAGCTCACCTGCACGTGAGAACAGGGCTGTGAAAGGGCTTTTACGTGTGAGTGATACAGGTGGGCTGTGGCAAATAGCCTTGTCCTGTCCTTTCTCTGTTGTGTCCTCTCTTTCTCCAGCAATGGCCCTGCATGCCTCAGCTATTCTGTGGCTCCCTGAGGAAGGATCAAAAGACGGTGCTGGTCTGCAGTCGGTGTGTCAAAGCTCCCTGTCTGGTCATCTCTGGAAAATGAACTCTGTGTGCCTTTGTGTGCGTGTATTGGGGAGAGTTATGTTCAGGCCACTCAGAAGAAACATATAAGAGCCCTCCAGAGTTTATGGGAGGTGCCTTTGGCCTCGGTGAAAGAAGGAACTGGTAGCATTAGGAGAGGGAAAGTACTCTGTTGTTAAGGAGTGGTGGTGGGATTGTTTATTTTTCCTCCCATAAACGTTTTTTTTAAGGTCCTAATGGAAACAAAGCAAAGTATTATTCCTCTAAAAGCACTATTCTTTAAGTAAACCAGACTCACTACTTGAAACATTCCAATGACATATGGTGACAGCAGGGGGATGGCTGAGATGCGGACAGGAGAAGTATCACTGAGATAAGGACCCACAGCTTGTAGGCAAAGGCACAAGGTGTGAGAAGAGGGACACCTGCCCTGGAGAGGGGCAGGACAGAAGAGAAAAGGGCAAATGCTTCTGGGGGCATGAAGTTATCCCATTGATAATTACCTGTGACAACCTTGCTATTCCAGAGATAAAAATAAATAATGCCAGAAGCTCCCCTTTCACAGTCTCTACTACTATGGAGAGCAGAGGTCTAGGCAGCTTTCTTATGTTTTGTTGGCCGCAAGGGAGTCATGTCCTCCTTGAACACCTCTTTCAGACACTGGCATTAGTGTCAGCCCCTACACCTTCAGCTCACTGTGCCAGAGCGAGGGTTGGGCACAAGCAGCTGCCTAGAGCACCGGTCTCTCAGAAAAGTAAAATAATCATCACTGTGGGGCACCAAAACACAACCTTCCCTGCTCTTCTCAGACGGAATTTTCTGACCACCTGACTGAGCTCACAGCAATCTAGCCCCATGCTCCAACAGACAAGGCACCTAGTTCGTATTCTGGTTCAACAGTTTTTAGAGTTACTTCTCATTTTTGTAAAGAATTTTCTCAGATTGTTATTTTCCTCCATGACCCACCATGCACATGTGTTATACCTGGGCTGTGATTTCTGCAGCAGCAGCAAGGTTTAGTAGACTTCAGCAG
>NW_009708132.1:0-2170 GCF_000703405.1 Apaloderma vittatum | reverse complement strand
AGCAGGAGGATATGAAAAGAACCCACCGGTGTTTTGCACACTGAAAATGAAAAATGAGTCCAGAACTGCCTTTCCAGCTGATAATGCAGACAAATGCTGAGTGTTCTGAGGGGGGCTATTCGTCATGCAGTTCATTACTAGTAATTACAAACTGGTATAGATAGTATCAATTCATATATAAAATGGTATATTTTTTTTCTTTTGACTTTGCAAGTTCATAGATTGATGTATTTACCAGGATCTGTGACACTTCAATACCCTGGAAACTTTACTCTGTTGCCTGCTGCCTCTTATTTGCATCTCACTGTATCTAAAATAACGTATTCACCTCATAAAGAAGAATGCTAATCTAGACTCTATTTCTTCCTCTCTAGTGCTGCTCCCAAATATCCTGGCTTCTTTCAGCATCATGAATTTGCGATGTGAAGGAGGAGAAGGGGACAGGGCAAGGGACATGATGGATATCTGTGCTCTTTTCTTTGTCTTCTAGTGTCTTGTCAAAGTTTCTTCAGCAGTTAGGCAAACTAGAAATATAAAAGGATTATTTAATAAGAGAGAGTTCCCTGTGCTATTTCTTGCCTCTAGCGGCTAATGATGTAGGAAAATAACAATTATTGAAAAATTTGGCATAAAATCGTCATCTTTGGCATTTCTTTTGTAGTTTAGCCATCCTTTGGATGATAGGGTGGTCTGTAAAAGAAAGCAACCTCATGTTTTAGGAAAGCAAACAGCCTTACGAAAGTGTATATATGATTTCAAGGCAGTTACATCTAAGTCCCTTGGAGCTTAAAATAAAAAGTCATCCCTGGAGGAGATGTGCTGGTGGGCACATGTTCAAAATAACATGACATAGTTACTCTGTCCAATGATCATCATGGTCCTATGTATGGCCCTCACCTAAAAAACCATATATGCAGATATATGATGCATAGTAATACCAAAGCAGCTGCAGATGGGCTATACTTTCACCAAGGTTTGGTGCAATATTTGTAATGATTCCCATATTATATATTCAAAAGCCATGATAAACTAGGAAACATAGAGGAAAAAACCTTCTTCCTTCGAAAGTTCTACTTCCCAAATGGGCTCTTCGTGATGGAAAATGGTGTCTATTGGCTCCTGACTGCATACTTGCCATTGGCCAAAGCGTAAAGATATAAATCACACAGCACTACAGGTTAAAATATTTTGATGTGACTGCTCCTTCATTAAAATGCATTCCCTGCAGATCTAAAAGACCAGAAATAAGCTATTTCTGTCCTACAGAGAATTGCAGAACTATAGCAGATCTTCATCTCTGAAATCCTGCAGTGTTGCTGTTCGGGGTTCTGGTTCAGACATTCACCGATATCTCTGCACTCCTATTACATTAATCTGAGCTTTTTCCTTTTTTTTTTTTTTTTTCTTTTCCAGAAAACACTTCGATGCTGGCAGTAAAGCACACCGGATCAACTGTCTCGTTAACTTAAGAGCTCTATCGCCAGCAAACTTGGATAGCAAAAGCTTGGGCAGCACAAATGTCTACAACATTGTCAATACTTTTCCCTCCTGCCCCTCTAGCTTCACCCAGCTGTTTTAAATAGCGAGGAGAAATTAAAATTCTTAAAGTCTTGCAGGATGTTTGGATTTCTGCCCTTTATTTCCACTTCTGTGCGCCATAGCTTGAAAATTTGCCCATGATTTAAAATTCCCTATTCAGTTTTCTTTTTAAAAGCAACGACTAGGAATCCCGGCAAGGAAAACGATCTGGTGTTGGCTTCGCCTGTTGCCAAGCTGCTGCTGACAGCCCTGCTCGCCCGTATTGACGGTCCCGAGCTGGGCGTTTTCCTGTGCCCGATGACATTATGCAATTACATGATGATAAACATCATTCGGGAATACAAATGGGAGAGGTAAACAGCTCCGGGCTCTTTATTAGTTTATTTCAGGCGATCTTTCTTGCTTTACTGCGCTGCTCCTCCCCTTTTTACAGTTTTCTGCTATTCTTTACTAATTCTAGCGATTTGAGAAATGACCTTTAACCCACGCAGTTTGCAGACTCCTAAAGGGGATAATTGAAATGCCACAGTAAACCAAAGGCAATAAAATATTATTTACTAGGCATAAAACTAAGGTTGGTCTTCCTAAAAGGAGCGAACAACCCACTTTATTCCTCCCCCCTCCTCCCCGG
>NW_009708131.1:709-1475 GCF_000703405.1 Apaloderma vittatum | reverse complement strand
GAGTGGTGGGTTCCCATCCCCACATCACCGAACTCTGCCCTGGGCCAGGAATTATCTCCCCTTCGTTTCTCCTTCCCTTGACCCTCCTAACTTCTCCAGTTTCTCAGACACCTTATCACCTCGTTTTAACCCGGCTCAACTGAGAAAATTGCTCTTAGCGAGGACCCTGATTGCCACCAGGCCCAAGAACAAGCCAACGAGCTCTTCGAAGTTGCATAAACCCAGATTTAAGCGTCAACGTGGACCGCACCGAAGGTGTCCGCGACCAACGGATGGTTTGCCTCCACGATTAAACAGAAATCCCCAGGCGATCCCTCTCCAGAGCAGGAGTGGGAATTCTTGCTTCGCTGTGCGGAGACCCAAGTCACAGCGGCTCAGGGTGATTCCTTCCCCCATCCCCTTCCAAACTCTCAGCAAAAGAAGCTGGGAAGCTCCCAGTGACCAGGTCCTCCACGGGATGAGCTCTTTTTTTTGCTCTGCGTCCCCCGGGGGGTGCTGTGGGTACCCCAGAGCCGTGTCGGGTGCTAGAGAGGACACGGGCAGCCCCAGCCTGGTGGTCCTGGGCATCCTGCATTGGCCTTGGAGGCTTTTTTGGGGAAGAAGAAGGGACAAGGTGAAGGCCACCAGGGTGCAACGGAGGCATTTGACATTCTCACGCCTCGAGGGGTCGGAGACATGACCTGAAGAGCCTCAAGCCCTTTGGTGGACACCAAATCCCCACGGTGAAGCTTCTGAACCGGGGGCCGAGAGACCCAGGAGCCCTGAC
>NW_009708131.1:331-663 GCF_000703405.1 Apaloderma vittatum | reverse complement strand
CAGCAAACCCACCACCTCGCGGGTCGAGTCGTGCCGCCGGCAGAACAAAGCGCCTTTGTCGGAGCCAGCGGGGCTGCCAGATCCACCCGGTTCTCGCTCTGCCTCTCTCCTTCTTTTAAAACCTTTTTATTTCCAGCTCGTTCCTGGAGAAAGCCAAATTTCGGGGTGAGCCGACCCTCCCACCCCACTGCCTTCACTCTCCTGGCTCCGAATCTCTTCCTTTTTTCCTTTTTCCCCCTTTTTTTTTTAATTTTTAAAACCCCTGAGAACCGCCTGCCGACTGGCCATTGTCTGGGGCGCGCTATCAGGGAAATGTGATTCCCATCTGCCCC
>NW_009708131.1:0-234 GCF_000703405.1 Apaloderma vittatum | reverse complement strand
ACCCGTTAAAACGTGCCGGGCATTGGGTGTGTTGCTAAATAGGCTGAGGCCGAGAGCGATTCCTGAGCCCCGGTGCCACGACGAGGGATGAGGAACCTCGTCCTGCATGAGCTGGACCCCAAAAATGCCTTTTCCAGGGTGCTCCAAGGTGTCTGGGACACCCAACGTGACCAAATCAAGCATCCACCTCTCGAGAAACTCCCTCTCCCTCGCGGCAGGGACAGCCCCAGCAGC
>NW_009708130.1:363-608 GCF_000703405.1 Apaloderma vittatum | reverse complement strand
GCACCAGCAGTGCCCGCCGGCCTTGCAGCAGGCCTGGGGGAAATTGTCAGTGCCCAAAATCCCCCTGGGCGCCCTGTACCCACCCTATGGGGCAGCCATCGTGGGAGGCAAGCAGGGACCAGCCCTGAAGGGCTCATCCCTGCTCTCCCCTAGCCCAAGGCTCACCCCACACTCACCCTCAGAACTGTAGTTGGCCCTCAGGGACTTCAGCCAGGCTGTGGGGAGAAGAGGCACTGAGGAGGGGT
>NW_009708130.1:0-215 GCF_000703405.1 Apaloderma vittatum | reverse complement strand
CACCTCGACCTGTCGTCCCCAGCAGCCACTGGGGGTCCCTGGTGCCTGCCCGGTGGTTTCACAGGGTGGGTGCCCTCCCTCAGCCCCATGGCAACCCTCCCTCTACCCTAGCATAGCCGAGGCCACTCACACTTGTAGAGGGGACAGGCCCAGAGCACGCCACCAGTGCTGTTCTCAGGGTGCCAGATCTGCGGGCACGGAAATGTGTCACACAC
>NW_009708129.1:0-218 GCF_000703405.1 Apaloderma vittatum | reverse complement strand
AATCATTTGGCGCCCCATACTTTAATAAAATAACTGAACTCAGACCGTTTTCCTACAGAAATTGAACAGGAATGTGTTGGTGAGGACGGTTTTAAATGGAAAAACCCCACTTTTTCATTTCAAAAAATCAATGTTTGGTTAAAAATCAGGGGTTTATACCCACAAGGCTTCTTGGTGGGATTTTTTTTTTGGGGGGGCGCCCTCCACGTGCCTCAGTT
>NW_009708128.1:271-10380 GCF_000703405.1 Apaloderma vittatum | reverse complement strand
CTCTGGCATCCCGGGGACCCTCCTCCACCCGACCTGTGTCAGCACCATCCTCACGGTGCGCTGAGGTTTTGGCTGATCCCGATAGGACGGAGCGGGAAGAGCCTCCGACAGGAGAAGGCGCGACAGGGAATCTCGGAGAAGGAGCCGGGAGACACCTGCCTCCAGCCCTGTGCTCCCTGCTCCCCCCCGCGCTGAGCACCGAACCTGGCACCTGCAGCCAAGCCGTGAGGAGCTGCCTGGATCTGGTGGCCTCCAACACCAGGACGCTGCCCCTGGGGTCCTGCACCCCCAAATCCCCCTCCTCTTGCTGGAGCACACAGCAGTCGCAAGCAGCATTGCTCACCCCTCCTGCACTGCAGCCCAAGGGGGAAACTGAGGCACAAGTTCCCACCAGTACCCTCCTCCTCAGGAGGCTCAGTGCCTGTGGGATCATTCTGCCTCGCTGCTGTTGTGGAGAAGCAGAGCCTGGCTGCAGTCGGAGATGGCTGGCAGCATGCAGCTGGACACAAATGTCCCCAGGGCCAGCAGGCACAGCCTGGCATTAGGGCAGAGCACCCAGGACAGGCTCTGCTCAGGAGCCACACGTGTGGACCATGCACACTGGCCCAGAGAACCCTTGGGCTGTGGGGTGCTGGCTGCATGCTGTGGGGAGCACATGGCACCCCATTTCCCTGCCAGCTGGTGAAACAAAACCAAAAGAGAGCAGCAGTGAACAGTGTCCAGGGGGAAGGGAGTAGCAGGTGGGGCCAGTGTGCTCAAGGGGTGCCCTAAACCCCTGGAGACACTTTTTCCTTCCCAGTTTAGTAAGACAAAAGTCCTAATGGCCTGGCCTGTGCACACCCTGCCCCTGCTTGTGGGCTGGCAACAAAGATAAAACCAGCCCATGGCTTCCCTGGCCCACTGCGCCGGAGAGATGAATCTGTGCCCAGCTCTGACCCTGCTGGGTGACAAGGATGGGTGGGAGGAAGGCCACGGGGACACCAACAGAGCCATTGCTGTTGGCACTGCATACCAGCCGCAAGGGCCATGTGTCCAGGTCTGTAGAGAGCTCTATGCTTTCACTCAAAGAAATTTCAGAGCATGTGAGGGATGGTAGGTCAAGACCAGCAAATCTCTGGGCCAACTTGGTAGCCCAAAGCTGGCCCTGCCTCTGCTCACAGCGGCAAACAGAATGGAACTGGCAAAGCAGATACATAAAGGGTAGACAGGGTCTAGGGTTGCCCTGGGATATAACTTTCCTCAGGAAATCATCTCCCTCAGCAGAGAAGATGAACTGCTAAAGCCAAAGGGCAGGAGGATAAATGGACGTAAACAAGACATTACGCAAGAGGAAAAACCAAAAAGCTGGAAGGAGCATCTGAAACTGGGAGGGAGAAGTGCTGCCCGCTCCTAAGAGAGAGATGAAGGCAAAGAAATCTCAACCCCTCTGGGCATGGACACACAGTAAAACTCAGGGGTTTTTCACAGGGCTGGTGACAGCAGGAAGAGGACACAGGGACAGCAGATGGGTGGTGCTGGCAGGGGCTCAGCAGGGCTGGCTCAGCAGATGTTAGGGTGGGCGATGGTGCCGGGGAGCTGGCACATTGCAGGCCACAGCCCCTTGGTGACAGAGCCAGAAACAGTAGCTGATGGGCACAGATTTCTGTCTCCAGATTGTGCACAGGCTGCTTTTTCCCCAGGGGATGCCCAAGGCAGGGGACGGATCCATGTCCCTGCAGAGGCAGATTGTGCTGTACTGCTGAGGCACCAGGAGCCTGAGCAAAAGCCCACTTGAGGGATTACATGAGGGGATGAAACATTCCTACAAATATCTCTCTCCCTCCCATTCTTCATCTGCACTTCCCCCCCGCCCCCGCTTCATTTTCTGGCCACCCTGCTGAGCATGCAGACTTGCAGCCAACTCAAAGCTGGTCCCAGCTTCTTCCCAAGCTCCGTGTGCTGTGGCACAGCCATCTCCCCTATGCTTGGGGCAGAAGCTGTTCCCTGCATGCAGCCACAATGCCTCCATCTGTGTCCCTTTCCTCACCCCTGCCCAGGCTTTGCTGCAGAGCAGTCCCTGGGGAGCCCCCGGAGCTCTGCACCTGTGCCCTTGTCCCCGAGGAGGTCCCCACGGAGCTGAAGGGACTTCTGCTGGGACTGGGACATCTGGAGGTTGTTTGGGTTGGAGCAGAGGAATAGAGATGTTGCTGAGCTCTTATCAAAATTCAACATCTGTGTCCCTGCAGTCTCCTTCCCCATTTGAAGGCAACAGGCACGTGTATAAAGATCGTCGGCACAGAGCAAGGGCCAGACAGAGCTTAGTACACTGAGACCTGAACCATGGGTCCACCTGTGCCCCCCGCCTCAGAGTTGCCAGATCCTGGCTTCCAGGTGGCGACAAGACCTATCATGTTCACTCATGGTCCAGTTCTCCCAGCCCTGATCTTGCTGGGACACCAAAACCACTGGACCAGGGGTCCTTCTCCCTTTGCTTTCCTTTTTCTTCACCATTCCCATCAGTCTGCTGGAGCATCTCTCATAACTGGGGCTGCAACAGCTGCTCTCATCCTACCTGCTGTCACATCTCTTTGGGAAGAGTTGATGGCTCTCAGAGACTCCAGATCACTTCTTTCCCTTGGCATCTCTGTTGCTTGCTACCTGCCTTCAAGTCCCTGCAGGCCTGACAGTTCTTCAGAGTGATCCATTCTGGTTTTCAATTTTCTGATAAAACAAATAATCAGGAGATGGAAATCCCCTTCTAATACTGCTCCCCTGCCACATAAAGACAGAAAAATGCACATGGGAGCACGACCATTCTGCCTATTCCCCTTATCAGGCACTTTATTATATTAACCCTTTGTGGCAGGGATAGCTGCCAAAATCTGCTCCTCATGATCACGCATGGGCCACAGCCCAGCTGTCTCCATGGCTGGAGCCTCTCTGGGCTGGACATTTCAGCAGCAAATTGGGAAGCCAGTGGCACCTGTGAGGCTGTCTACATAACCCCAGCCTGAGGGATTGTCTCAATTTTCCTCCTGCTCCCTGTTGAATATTTATCCCTCCCCACGAGCCAGCAGGTGCAGAAGCTGCCCTGCCCACAGCCAGGTCCCTCCACATGTGGGGTAAGACTGGCACATAGACGTTAAGCAAGGCTGGGTCTGCAACATTGCCAGGAAAATTAAGAAGCCATAAGAGAGGCCGAACAGTGGCTTTGAAGCTTGAGAGCTGCCGCCCTAATAACCAGCTACATGCACTCCCGGCTCTTTTCAAGGGCACATCACTCATGGTAATTGCAGAGCAGACCAACACAGCCTTTTACAGAGCTGTCTGTACTCTATCCCCTCTCATTTCTTCCCCTGCTTTGCAGTTTTAATTAACATCCTCTGGTCCTGAGCATGAAAAGCCGCCAAGGCACAGAGTCACACTGCATTTGAGGGGGAAATTGAGGCACAGATGGTAGCCTGTCCCCTCTGTGCCGTCCTGCAGCAGGCAAGAGCCCCGCGGGTTGTCCCTCACTGTCATTGAAGCAAAGGCATGAACAGCCCCTCCACAGGGTATTTGCTACAGCAAATCCTCCCAGGCAGTGACAGCCAGCACGGACAGAGCAGGATTATGATGCTTTGAGACAAGAATGAACTCTCTCCGCTTGGAGAACAAGCAGATCTCCTGGCCACAGGGGCATTAAAGGAGCTTCTCTCCCAGCTCCTTACTCAAAGGTTTGGTCACCTGGAGGTGAAAAGTCAAGAGAGTGCATCTCACAGAGCAAGAAGATGCTTGTTTCAGTCCCAGAGATCAGGAGGGGCTGCTCAGACCCACAGGGCACCAAACTGAGTAATTTTTCAGTAATACAGCTGGGAGTGACTGTAAGTCAGTGAGTTGGCCATTCCAAAGCAGCGCTGCTGTCATTTACCCAGATCTCACCCACACATCCTTGTCTGGTGTGGCACACCCCCTTTTAGTAACATTTTGCCCACCGCTGCCCTGTGTTTTTCCAGTCACTAACTCTCTAGAGGCCTTCCTCCACCATGTAAAAGCTGTACCCACTCCCTAAATCTCATCTCAGCAGTGTTACCTCCTCATCCCCTCTCGCACAGCCCAAGCAGGTGACATCTTAACTTCTCCCAGTAGCAGCAGCTCTTCTTAGATCTCCAAGTCCCCTTTTCTGAGCTGGTCAAAACTTGCCAGCAGCCTTTCCAGGGTGCAGTCACCCAGTAAAGGAGCCAGAACAGAGCCCTTGCTCTCCTGAGACAGCTAATCGCATCCTTGTGAGATGCATGGCTGGTACCCTGCTCACAGCCCAGGTTTCCTCCCTGCAGCAACCGCTGCACCTAAAGCCCCACAGCTCATCTGTAGGGGTGATCAAATTGCTGGGAAGGGATGTTTCTCCTCCATACCAAACTGGTGTAAAAGCAGAAAAGAAGGAAAGAAAAAGAAAAAGAAAAGGAAAAAAAATGAAAAGGAAAAAAGAAGCATTGCAATGTTCACTAGGATAAAAACAATCAGCTTTCTAAGGAACAGCAAATTTGGCTTCTGCTCCATGGCATGTATGCCCCAGGTCTGCTGAGTGAACCAGGAAGGCAGGAGCTCTGAGCAGGTATTTGGACTCCATGGCAACCATAATTTTACTAATCAGGGCCAGCACAGATTGAAATGCTTTTTCACCTGGAAGGAGCCCTGGGCTGTTGCATGTCCCCACCAAGTAAAGGTGCCCAGAGGTGCCACCTTAGCCATGCCCCCCTGCAGTGATGGAGCAGGGTGAGGGCTGGCTGCCATCAGGGCATCCCAATGAGAAGGTCCAACACTGTGTCCTCCATCCAGTATGAGGCTGGAGACCATGTTTTTCCTCTGAGGCCAGGATGAATCACCCAGGATCAAAAAAGCTTCAAGCTATTTGTCCTCAAGCTGCAGCTGTGTCTGTCAGCCAGGGCTTTGCTGACAATACGTTGTTTTCCTGCCTTCCCCTCACCACCTCCTTTGGCTCCTGTCTGACACTGTCCTAAGGCTCCGTGCTGGGTCAGCAGAGCAGATGCTGGCACCAGGAGCAGCAACAGAGGCGGCATTTTGTACCCCTTTCCAGCATCCCTGGGGAGGACACAGAGGTCTCACATTCCCCAGCTCCAAGCTCAGGGCTTTTGCCACTTTTTCCTTAACTTGGAAAATCTCAGCTTGGAGAGAATGAGAGGCAGCTGTCAGCAGGTCCCAGGGCTGTGGCAGAGCATTCTGTGGGCCCAAGGAGCAGCAAACAAGCTGTGATGGGAATCCCTTGTTCTGGCTGAAAGCTGCTCCATGGCAAGGGCTGCCACACGCTCAGCGGGCAAGAGGGACTCGGCGCTTGGCCAAACCGGTGCTGGCTTTGCTCAACAATGCAGCCAAGGCAGAGGACACCCAAAGGAGCATTTCACCAGCTGAAAAGATCCGAGCCAACCCATAATAAGCTTGGGATCTCGTCAGCTGCAACAAGACCTTCTCTGAAGCACATGTAAATGGAGCATGTATCCAGGTCATCTTCCCAAACATGAACAAGTCATTTTACAGGCTCTATTTGCTCCTTTCCAAACCTGCTCCTTCATGAATTGTCAAAACCAGGTAAGAGCCACTTTGTATTCGCATGTTGATTTAAGGTACTCCCTGTATCTCCCAGGATTGATTGACAGGACTTCCATTACCTCTCCCATCCAGCCCATGGTAGATATTCATTCCCCTTCTATGCATGGGTCTCAGCACCTGGTTGATAAGCCTTTAAACAGGACTGGGAAGAAGCTTTCAGCCGGAAGGAAAAACAGCTGCTTGAGTTCTGCAGAACCTCATTTGAAAAGAACAAGGAAATGTCTGTGATGGGATCCCATTTGCCACATAGCGACTCTCCAACTCAGGATCAAACCCTCCAGCCATAAACAAACCAAACCAACTACAGCAACATCCCAACAAAACACAGCAGCAAACAGATGTAGACTAGAAACAGGGAAACTTATCATGGGCTCATCAGCAGTGGGAGGAGTATCTCAGTCTCTAGCACCTTTATTCGTTCACTGGAGAAAAAAAGGGGTGGGGGTAAGAGGGTGGCTGCTTTGGAGAGAAGAGCAGGGACATCTCCCTGCATCTGCAGGACCCACTCCCAGGGCACAAGAAAAGTTGCATGGGGCATCCAGTCACCTGAAAAGTCGCAACAGTCCCAGACACAGCATTTCAACTGTGTATGGACCCTGGTGCCAGTGATGAGAAGGGGATCTCCTGGCAGAGCAAGGCTCAGGGTACTTGGCTGACAGCCAAAGGTGCTGTCAATGCTCCACACAGACCCACTTGTCCCACACAGCTCATTTAAACTCTTTCCACATGGCCACAGCGCCCAACAGCCAGGCGTGGGACACGATATTCTCCCTGCATCTTCTCTCCGTGCAAGTACCACCATGGTCTTCTCCAGATCCTTGGACAGGTTTTTACCCCAAGCCTTACTTTTCAGGCGCAGATAAACAACCAGGGCTGAACATTTCCAGGCTTGTTCTGCATCCAAAAGACAAATTCACTTCAAAAAAATGGGACACGTACACACACTTTCATTTTCTCCAGCAGAAAGTTTGTGCTTCAGCTAGAGAGAATTAAAACTCAAGGCACACCACAAGCCCTCAAAGATGCCGATGGAGCAATTTTAGCATGAATGAAAAAGGCTTGAGTCCCAGGAGGAAAACAAAACAAAACAACCACAAATGTAAGCAAACAGCCCGAAATACTCCTGCCCACCGAGAAGAAATCTAGCAAATGGGGGGTGCTGGCAGGGTTCACCTCCAAGCACAAGCAGCAAATAGCACCTCAGTTTGTGAGACAGCTGCCAGCGGTGTTGCCACACTAGAGAGCAGAGGATGCTCAGGACTTCAAGACCCAACTCCTTCAGAGACTTGTAGTGTTTTGCTGCCAGAAAATTGGATCTGGAGACAAGGAGAGCTCCAGGGTGAGCTCCCAGCTCCTTGTACAATCTGCTTGAATGTCCCTTTGTGGCGTGGTGCTTGATTCAGGGATAAGGGACCATCAGGGAGGTCAGGGAGACTGAAGCATCCAGGAAATCTGATTTCAGCTCTGGGATGGATCAGCTATAAGAAGACAGGATAGGCAAGAAGCAGAAATAGGAGAAATGCCACAGCCTAGGATTTAGGCTCACCTGCACTTCCCAAAGCTGTTGGCATCACCTCATCTCTTGCAGCAGCAAGCAGAGGTCACCAAGGAGGGTAGACAGAAGTGGCCTCTGGCAACGGCCTCCAAAGGTGACAGCCCACTGCATCTCAGGGGAGCTCGTCATCCCTCTGAGATGAAATTGCCTTTGGCCAACGCTGCTTTCTATAGATTGCCCACACCACAAAGCCCATCCATGCTGCAACATACGTCCCCTCAGCCCAGAGCCACAACTCCACCACCCACCTCCTCCTTCCTGCTTCTGCAACCCTCATCAGCCCCTCTGGCTACAGTCATACAGGACAGGGCACAGGGTGAAGATATAACCTGTGTCTACCATCAGCACAGTAACCATACCTAGGGATGCTGGCAAACCCACACACTCAATGTGGCCCAGAAAGGGCCGAACAAGGAGCTGTAGGGCCAAGTCAGCTTAATTATGGTGTGACATTTACAGTAATGGAGTGAAGCCAAAGGTGAGGACATGGGCACTCTTGGTTAAGTGGACGTGTGCAAGGTGGCGGGTTCAGATGACGCCCACCCTGGGTGATCACAGCAAGACACAAAAGTGCCATTATTTGAGGCCCTGGGGACACCCAGGGGAAGGAAGAAGATTAGGCATGACAATTCTCTTTAAGTGGAGGGGTAGAGATTAGAGACTCAGCCTGATTTCCACATTCAGAAAGAAATTGGAATGAATAATTAAATATCCCACCTGAAAGTACTGAGGGTAACTCCAAACCCAGGTCTCACACAAGCACAGCAGATCCAGATGGTCTAGTGCTCCTCTCTGGCAGGACAAGGGGTAAAAGCTTTCAGGCTAGCACAGCCTCACCACAGGAAAACTCCCAGTGCTGTCCAGTACAACACACTCCCAAAATGGGGAACAGGCTTCGGGGTGACTGCACACCCTGCACCTGCCTGCCCCCATTCCAATCTGTGAGGCAGCAGCATGCCCTGGTACCCTACTAGCCCTCCCTACCACCTCTCCCCAACACATACAGAGAGCCAAGCCCCCCACCCTCAGCTCCTGTATAGCCCTGGAAGTGCCAACAGCTGGGCCAGGCTGAGCAGCACCTGGGGGAAGTGATGAGCTGGGATAACCCTTTATTCACCAGCCACCAACCTAACATTGTCCTCAATAGAAGCTTAGAAGGAAGGGGCTGGGGACAGTTCTGCATCCACATGTTTCAACTGCTCTGTCCCACCCCATCCCACCAGTCCACTCTCCTGTGTCCCAGTTTCCCTCTGTGTCCCCACTTGCCACTGTGTTTCTAAGGAAATTCCTGTTTTCTCCCCTTTTCCCTCCTCAAGGTGTTTCCCAGATAGGCAGGCATCTTTCCCCATCCCAGCTGGCCACCACAAGATTTGGGGCATGCACATCCAGTTTCCAACATCTCTGGGACTGATGGGAAGGGTCTGGGGCATAAATTCAGCCCATAAAAGTGTTTCTCTCCCACGAGTCCTGCAGCATTGGCTTGGTAGCCTTCCAGAAGCGTCTTGGACTTCGGTTGCTTCCCGTGCCCCAAAGCCCACAGGAGCTGGGCATTTTCAGCTGCTCCACCAGGAGGATAGGATTACATTCTGGATTTGGCTGGGATTTCCTCTCCCAGGCTGTGCCAGGATGCTCTGGCAGCATTGCTGAGCAACAGCCTGATGCTGCCTGCCTAGATTTGGCCCTGTTTCCATTTTCCCCATGTTTTTCACTGATCCACTGCCTCTCTTCTTCTTGCCGACACCGTGGCAGTCTCCTGCTCTCAACTCCAGCCTCTGATGTGCCCCAAATCTCCTTTGTGCAGGAGAGGGGCTCGGACCCCCAGACCATGCGGCTGTTGCAGAAAGTGGCAGTTTTCAGTTAAAAGTAGCAATCTGGAGAGAACACATGGCCAAAACACGGCACCTGATTCATTCAGGACTGGTGTGAATGCCATTCCATGTGGCTGCCACCAATAATGGTCTTTAAATAAATGAGCAAATGCTGGGCAAACGGAAGAAATTTTCCTCTGGCACCATACAGCATCTCCTGCGATATTTATTCTCTGTGTCTCCCTCCGCCCACCTCCCATCCCCATCTGGCAGGTTATTTCTATCTTACTCCCTTTTCCCATCAATGTCTGTCGCCACCTGAACTCAGGCAACAGTGAGGTGTGAATGGGAAAGAGCTTCAGCCACGAGCTGCTGTTCCAGGAGCATCATGTCAAACCCTCCCTTTCCAGTCCTTTATGTCTGCATTAATTTAAACTAATTATGTCCACTATAAAGTCATCATAGCAGAGCTTCTTCATCCCCACTCTGTTGCTGGGTGCTGGTTTGGATAAGCCCACTTGCCAGAGAGGCGATTCAGGGATGCCCCGAGGTGTGGGGAGCACCCTCTTTGCTGCTGCATCGCTGTTTCCAGACACAATCAGCCTGGAATCCGCTGCGGAGGCAGCCGGGCTGGAGGAGAGCCCTGCGCTGGGGTACAGCACCCCAGGACAGGCACTGCGAGCCCCCAGCCTGCGCACGGAGGGACAGACGTTTTCCCCCCGGGGCTGTGATGACTGGAAAGAGGGTGCCTGAGAGGTTGGTTTGCAAGTCACACGGAGGGGTCACAGTCCCCGTTTGACCTCCGAGGGCCGTGGGGTAGCCCTGGCGCCCCGACGCCGCGATGATGGGCGGCCATGCCCGAGATTCCTGGCATTCTGGCTCCCTCTGGTGGAAACACGCAGGAGATCTGACGTGTCCTACAGGCACGGGCTACCCCGGGGCACCGCTGGCCACCAGCTGGCCCCTCTGGTGTCAGGCTCCCGGGCAGGGCAGGCGTTTGGCCGCATCTCTGCTGCATCGCCGTGGTGTGATGGAGGGGATTGAGGAGATGGGATGGGCATGGGGGGTCGTGCTGTGCCCACTCATCACAGCGCCCATGGGGTAGCAACGCTCGTATGGCTGCACATGGGGGGGGGGGCACCCCCGGGGCATGGCGGGCA
>NW_009708128.1:0-257 GCF_000703405.1 Apaloderma vittatum | reverse complement strand
GCGCCCATGGAGTATCAACGCTCGTATGGCTGCACATGGTCGTGGGGACACCCTGCGGACATGGCGGCATGGTGACCCCCTGGGACAAGAAGGGGTCTGGAGCAGGTCTGGACTTGTCCATGGAGTAGCGACGCGGGGATTGCTGGAAAATTCGGAAGAAGGAATGTGAAACAGGGAGAGGGGGTGTGAAATGTGTGGGGAGAAGGTCTGTGTGCAGGGGAGAGCCTCTCTCAGGTCTGGGGGGGGGGAGGGGGGGG
>NW_009708127.1:374-587 GCF_000703405.1 Apaloderma vittatum | reverse complement strand
GAGAAATTTAAGCGGCGTTTTACCATTGGAAAAAATTAGAGTCACAATATTAATTAATCCTCAAAGCACTTTACGAACATTAACTAATTAAGCTTCCCAACCCCTCTGCGAGGTGGGAAAGGTATCACTGTCCTCGTTTTACAGCTGCGGAAAATGAACTGCGCGGAGGTGACGTGACTCACGCAAGGTCACTGCAAGCCGGGTGACAGTGGG
>NW_009708127.1:0-218 GCF_000703405.1 Apaloderma vittatum | reverse complement strand
GCCGCCCGACCGCAGCCCGGGGGGAAACCCCGCCGGAGCCCGGGGCAGCGAGCTGAAATAGAAAATGCTGAAGGGTTTTATCGAAAGCACAAACGACCCTGCGCGGTTTAAAAGCGATTAGAGGCCCCGGCTAGGTTATCAACTGGTGTCTCAATCGCGCGGCATCGATCCAGATAATAGCCGGCAATTGTTCAGATACAATATCATAAAGTCACTTT
>NW_009708126.1:0-2449 GCF_000703405.1 Apaloderma vittatum | reverse complement strand
TTGTTGGCAGCATCCTCCTTGCCAGTGATCATCTGTTCGGGGTGGAAGAGCTGGCGGTAGACACCTCCCCGAATCTCATCTGGGAGAGGTTGGTACAATGTCAGAAATTTTCTACTTGGCTCTGGGGAAAAGTGGCAGGAGCCACCATAGGGACTGTCCTGCAGAAGGTTGTTTCTAGACATAGTGACCACCACCACTGCCCCTCTGAAGTGCACTCACCGATCACGGTGGGTTCCAGGTCCACAAAGATGGCCCGCGGGACGTGCTTTCCAGCCCCGGTCTCACAGAAAAAGGTGGTAAAGGAGTCATCCCCTCCTCCGATGGTTTTGTCGCTGGGCATCTGCCCGTCGGGCTGGATGCCGTGCTCCAGGCAGTAGAGCTCCCAGCAGGTGTTGCCCATCTGGACGCCGGCCTGGCCGACGTGGACGGAGATGCACTCGCGCTGGGGAGGGGGAGGCAGGGTCAGGTCTCAGCTGGGACCACAAAAGGGGCAGCCCAACTCCTTGTCAGCTTGTACAAGCCACACTGCTCTGTAGCTTGGGTGTTTTGTGTCCATATCAGTCTGCTGCCCTCTCCCAAATCTGGTGCTCTGCCTCCCACCACTGCGCTGCCCACTTCAGGCATACAGGGAGATGGAGACCCATCTGCTGAAGCCCAGGACACCAGACCAGCACATTCCCTGGAGTGCTCCCACACACAGCCCTGGGAAGCACACAGTGAGCACCTTCTCGGTTGCCCAAACAGCCACACAGCTTAAGAGCTGAAGCACTGCAGCAGCTGGCAAGGCCCTTGTTGCTATTCCAGCAACAGGACTGCAGACTGAGATGACAGAGCGTCGCCCTTGTGCTAGAGAGCTAGGAAGGTGATGACACTGGGGATGGGTGCCTAGCAAGGGGTCGAATTTGCAGCAATAAATGGTTGCCATGCTCTAAGGCTCAGCTTCCCTAAATTAGCTCTGGAGTAGGAAGCGTTAGCTCTGCTTCTTAGCTGAACTGAAGGGTTGAAGTGGGAGAGTCCCCTAGCTCAGGGCTTCAAGGACAGTCTCGGATCCCTCAGGGGAAGCCAGGCTGAGGAGGGCTCTGCAGCCTCATTCCTTCCAGGTGAGGCACCCCAGGCCCTGCAGCCCTTTCGACAAGAACCAAAATACTCAGTGCCTCAGCCCTGCTGTTGCCAAGGACTTGGATGCGTCATCAGGCATAATCGAGGCAGAGGAGCATCCAAACCAAACTGGATTTCCAAAGCCATGGGTGCCCCACGGTGAGTCAGCTGGCAGGAAGCCGGTGGAGCCAGACATTTCGTGCTCAGGAGCACAGCAGCAACTGCCAACTGAGGAAGTTCCACAGGTTGCAGCAAGTGCTGGCTCTCTGCATCTAAGGTGCTTTCAGAGCTGCATTTCAGAGGCAGCAGTGACAGTGAGGGACGACAGAAAATCAGCCCTTGATACCCATGGTGTGAGGCAGAAACCCACCTCCCCACCTTTCCCAAAGCTGAGGAGCAAAGAGTAGCTAAGTGGCACTCTGCTTATCCCTCCTGGAAGGTCCAGAAAGGTTTTGTAACCCAAGGAGCCAACAGCAGCTCCTGAGGAAGCTCCATGATCCTCAGCAGAAGTACACAGCAAACACCTGACACAGTTGCAAGCGCCTCTGGATGACCACAAGACAGAAGAGACAAGAAAGGAGCCCTCCCTGGCCAAGGACCTTGCAGATCAGAGTGGTGGGCAGAGGGTGATGCTGTCTCTGCACTTCATCCCACCAACACAAAGGAGCCAGGACTGGCTTTGTGGCACCCAGTGCTGACAGTAGGTTGGGCAGAACCCAGCAGCACCCGGGACACAGCAGTGCTGGTCACCAGCCAACAAACTCTGCCTTCTTCACAGCAAGGTCTGACTCAGGGAGGGCAGGGAGCAGAGCCCCATGGGGCAGCAGGCAAGGTGCCTGGGCACTCCGGGTTTGGAATACTCTCCAGAGTAGCCAGAGATTTCAGGAGCCAGAGCTTCCAGCAGGACTGCAGTAATGGGGCAGCCCACAGTGATGCCCACCCACGAATTGGCCCCTAGCACCCAGTGGGTGAAGCCACAGCTTGCTCCCAGGACTCAGCTGTGGGTCTGCAGCCTGGGGTGCTGGCAGACTGAGCACATTCTCCCCAGGTGGAGATATTACCGGAGAAGATAGGCAGGAACTGTGGCTATTAAAAGGGAGAAGAGGAGAGAGGGTCAGCCCAAACCCTGGTCTCTGCACACAAGCAGGGTTTGGCTGGCGACCTCCTTGCCTCGAACGTGTCGGACGGGTGCAAGAGGATGCCAGGAGGAGAGAGGCTGCCGAGTGCCACGGAGGGAGCAGCTCAGAGAAGGCTGAAGCCCGGCAGAGGCAGGGCGAGCTGCCCGCACCTCTGGGCTCCCAGCAGAGCCCACCCCCGCCCAGAGAATCTATAGGGGTCACAGCCTGCTCCA
>NW_009708125.1:1636-2109 GCF_000703405.1 Apaloderma vittatum | reverse complement strand
CAACCAGTTCCCGACCCACCTCACTACTCGGCCATCCAGACCACACCTCCTCAGTTCAGCTACGAGGATCCTGAGGGAGACGGTGTCAGCTGCTTTACTGACATCAAGATAAGCCACGTCCACAGCACTGACATCATCAACCAAGGCAAACTCCAGCAGCGCCTTTTTCCTGGTGCCTCAGGGCTCTGGGGCTCCGGAGCAGTCTCCGGCAGCACAGACAGGGGCCAAGAAGGCATTCGGCACCTGCCTGCTCTGGATCCTCCGTCACCAGGGCACCCAGCCCATTCGCCAGAGGGCCTGCATTGCCTCCAGGGCTAGTTTTGTCAGCAGTGTATCTGAAGAAGCCCTTTCTGTTGCCCTCAACCTCCCTCGCAAGGTTTAATTCCAAGGAGTCCTCAGCTTTCCCAGTTGCCTCCCTACATCCTCTGACAACAGTCCCGCACTCCACCCAAGTGGCCAGCCCCTCCTTCCAC
>NW_009708125.1:963-1200 GCF_000703405.1 Apaloderma vittatum | reverse complement strand
CCCCCCTGCACTGTGGGGGCTGTGCAGGCCTTCAGCAAATATCTGGGGAGTTAAAATCCCCCCTGAGAGCCAGGACCTGTGACTGAGAGACAACTGAAATTTATATTTTTTTTTACTATTAAAAATATCTTGGGTGTTTCCAAGACTAAGTTTTGAGTTGCCCGGTTCTTTTAACCATCATTTTTATCACCAAAAAGGGGGAGAAGGGGAAAGGAGGAGACGTCACTTCGGCTCTCG
>NW_009708125.1:0-810 GCF_000703405.1 Apaloderma vittatum | reverse complement strand
CACGGTCTCAGGGACGTGGCGCCACAGGTCAGGCTCATGTGCAGCTCAACACCACGAGCAGCTCGCAGGAAAAGACCTTTCGGAGCCCGTGTCCCCTCAGACACCCACAGCCCCTGCGACAAGGACACCGGCCGCACTGGGAAACACAGGAAAAGGTCGGGTTTTCTAACATAAAGGGGTTTCTTTAAGGAAAAGTTGGGTTTTTTTCAGGAAAGGGTCATTTTCCTGATGAAAAATTTTTTCAAGGGTTGCTTTTTTGAAGAATTTTTCTTTTTTTTTCTTGCAGGAAAGCCTTTTTTTAACATTTGTTTAGTTGCAGAGGACACAGGGATGCTCCCAGGGACAAGGCAATGCCCGCAGCCACGTCCGCAGGGCCACGCGGCACGCCAGTGCTGCCCGGGCTCAGCGGCACAAAGTCTCGCTCCCAACTGCCCTCCTTCGGGAAAGAAAACCACGGGCTGATTCCCACCTCCAGCAATAAACTGGATCATAAAAACAGGCTGGAGGGAAACAGAAGAACCTCACCTCCCTCTCCTGGTAGAAACCAAGCAGCGCTGCCTGCAGGGCTGGTGGGGCTCAGGGCCACCCAGGCTTCGGAGCCAGGCGGCTCAAGCGCGGTGCCACAGACACTAAACCTGCTGGACTCCGCAGGGCGAGCGAGGCCAGCCCCGGGTCTGCCCTCCCCACCCCGCTGCAGCACACAGCTCCTTGCTGGCCTGGCAGGGCAAAGGCAAAGGGCTCAGTTTGATAAAATGGTTAATTTAACTGCAGGCCCTGACCTAGATCCAGCAGCCTCTGGGATTCACAGGT
>NW_009708124.1:2525-2776 GCF_000703405.1 Apaloderma vittatum | reverse complement strand
TTGGCTGAAATCACGACAAATTGCGGCTGGGAAGCAGGAGTATTGTTTCAATTATTTCCATTATATAAAGTCAAGCCATTTAATATATTCTGCCTTGACGGGGCTCAGCTAAAGAGATAAAATAAACACTGGAAATCTGCTCCGCTGGCACCGGCCAGGAGTCCCATTTCAACACCAAATCTTCCCTCCCACCTCAAGACTGCCGCTCGGTCTTCGGAGCCGCTCGAGACCACTTCCGTCTTGGCGCTTTG
>NW_009708124.1:2143-2437 GCF_000703405.1 Apaloderma vittatum | reverse complement strand
CCGGATGAAAGATTTGTATTAAGGTGAACCTTCAACCTTCAGGCAAACCTTCAAACCTCTCAGGGTGCTGCATCCCCTGCCCCAAGAGCAGCGGGACGGGCGGGCAGCACAAACCCAGGACCAGCTGGAGTGCAATGGGAGGAGGAGGAGGAGGAGAGGAACCGTGTGGCGAGCGTGCTGCGGGCTGTTCGGTGAGCTTGGCTGAAGCCAGCAGTGAAACTCGCCGCCTTCACGCCATCCTTCCCACTTGGGAAAGCACCAAGGGGCTTCACCAGCTCTCAGCGCTGGCAAGAG
>NW_009708124.1:669-1773 GCF_000703405.1 Apaloderma vittatum | reverse complement strand
GGAGCGGCTGTGACTTTCCATTCCTGTGGGAAGTGGGCTGCCACCGTCCAAGCATCTGGGCTTGTTATGATGGGAGAGGAATGCCAAATATTTTTCCTCCTTATCCACTACCCTCCACTCAAACCCTCCCCTGATCAAACCCACATTCATCGCCTGGGATGCACGAGGGCCCCTGCTCTGGAGTGGATATCCCTCCATCCCTCCCAGCTGCTGGAAGCTCATTGAGCCTGGGGAGAAATCCTTCATCCAGGGGTTCCCTCCATCCCGCTGCCCCTTGCTGTATCCTTCCCCCTCTGCCAGCCAGTTTCATTGTCACTTCACTGCCTTGGCTAGGAGCATCCCTGGGGTCTGCATCCCTGTGCCAGCATTCCTGTGCCAGGCATCGTGTCTGCACGCCTGGTGCCTGCAGCCCTGGCTGACCGGCAGGACCCCGCTGTCCCCTCTGGTACCCCAAAAGCTGGGGTGGTGCCCCGGCCATGCCGGGAAGCAGGCGGTGCTGCCTTGGAGGGTCACCAAGTTTTTATTGCAAAGATGAAAGCGTGCTCAAGTGTCAAACAAACTTTCCAAATTATCTTTCTGGACACTTCCTCCCTGGTGCTTTGGAAGACGGAGGAGGAACATTTCATTCTCTCTCTGCGCTGGCGTGCGATGGGGCTGAGGGAGGGAGCCGGGAGCTGCCAGCCAGCGGCACCGGTGGGCTCAGCCTCGCTTCTCCCCGGCATCACCCGTCGGCCACCGCGGTCGCTGCCGGATGACCTCCCTGCCGCCCACGGGCCCCCAGAACCCCTCCCAGTGCTACAGAGGGGTAACAGGCGCCTGGTTAATTAGTGGGCGACACGTCATCCTTTCCTGATGCAATTTTGGGAGGAACAGCAAAATTCAGGCAAATGAGGGGATTTCTCCACACCCTCGGGGATGCCAGGCACCCACCAGCGAGGACACGGCACCGGCAGCTCAGCTGTCTTTGGCAAAGCCTTGGCAGAGCCCAGTGAGGAGCTGAGCAGGTCACCACGTGCCACCCCAGAGGACTAACGAGAGCCACCTAATTAGCGCATTTTGCCTTCGCAGGCACTGTCCCTGGCAGGGCTGGCTCCGACACCTGCT
>NW_009708124.1:0-533 GCF_000703405.1 Apaloderma vittatum | reverse complement strand
CCCAGCTGGGCACCTGTGGCTCTCTCCCAGCACTGGCACGGCCGCCTGCAGCTGGAATGTGATGATCCTGAGGAATCTCCAATGCCATTCCCATATCCATGTTTTTTTTCTCAGCTCCCATGCCCAGATGGGCTCCCCCAGCCCAGGTAGATCCATGATGGGGACACCGTGTTGCAGGTTTGGCTGTTTATGGCGAGTAAGGCTGAGGCAGCTGCTGAAAACTTGTGTTTTATGGGTAATTTTTCAATTTATTTCACATTGGCATTAGAAAAAACCCCAAAACCTAAAGTAGTCCCAAGCACTGCTACTCCTGGTTTTCTACCGCAGGGCCCAAGGGGTCTGAAATGGCTCCTTCATTGTCTGAATCATTAACTCTTCAGGAATGAAACTCAACGTGGTGCTGGGTGGGAGTGCCGGGGAGAGATGTGCAGGGAGGCTGGGGGGGACAGGGGCAGCCAGAGGGAGGAATTGGGGGCAACAGTGATGACAGTAATCCCAACGTGCTTTCCTTGCGTGTGGTTGGATTCGATCCA
>NW_009708123.1:3292-6117 GCF_000703405.1 Apaloderma vittatum | reverse complement strand
CCTTCTCTTAAAAAAAAAAAAAGCAAACACAAAAAAAACCCAACCCGCCGCCCCTTCAGCCTCCTTTTCTCACGTTTTTCGCCTTTTTGCCGGGATGGAGGGAAGGAGAGATGCTCTCCCCAACCTTTTCCCGAGTGGGTGAGCCACGCCGGGGCTGCCAGCTCCTTAACCGGGGTGTTCCTCCCTCGCCAGCCCTCGCTGGAAGTGGCCCGTGTGGTGCAAACACTCCTGGTATTTGGGAGACAGAATTCTTCTACATTTACCTCGTTTAAACGAGAAAAGCGTCGCTGCTTTGATTTTTTTTTTAATTATTTTTTTTTTAATCCCCCCCCAGCTCTGTAGCTGGAGAAATGGGTGGAGGAAGAGCTATCAGAGAGCGACGGGTTCGTGTGGTTTTGTTTTTTTCTTTTATTGTAATGATAAGTTGAGCAGTTGCTGGCTGTGGTTAAGGCTAATAGTTGAGTTTTCACCAAAGCAAGGGCTGTTCTCACGCTGATCCCAGACCCTCAACCGATTTCTGCCTTGCTCGGTAGAGGATGGGGCTTGGAGAGCCTACAGAGGGGAAAAAAAAATCACTTTTTGGGTAAAGGGAAGCTCAAAGCCTTGTTGCTGCAGTTTCCACCGCGCCGAGGTGGAGGTTTGCTGGATTTTGTGCAGCTCAGGAAAATCAAATTAGGGTTGCGCGCCGCTTTGCCAGTTAGCAAGTTTCTAGGAAACCCGGAGAGGGAGGTTCAACCCCTGCCAAGCAACACAATTTTGGGAAAGAAAATGACAGCTGGTGCCCGGGGTGCGAGGTTTGGAGCTCGAACTTCGAAACAGATGCTTGCGTGGGGTCGGTTTGTCTGCAGAGAGCTCCAGTGAGTTGTCCCAAACCTGGGGGATCTGTGACAGATGGGCTACCCCCTGTCTGAGGTGGGATGATTTTTGGATGATCCATCTTCTCTACCTGCACGTAGAGAGGATTTGGGCACCTTTTGTAGCATTTTGAGGGGCTCCTTGGTGTTCAGGTGCGCGTTCTGAAGGGCCAGGCTTCAAAATGCACCAGGAAAGGTTTTCCACTGTACCTCCACGGGGTTAAATGAGAGGCTCTGGTGGAGTTGAGAACTGATTTGTGCCTATTTCCTAAAGCTTTGGTTAAAAGAATATTCACGGGAGACTCATTCTTATGCTTCAGGTCCTGCTTGCAGGGGGAAAAAGCAGGATAGGAAGAAATTCCTGGTCCATTGGGGCAGGGTTTGATCGTCGCTTCAGTATCTCGTTTAAATTTATGTTTATAGAGGTTGTCTGAGCAGTAGATCAGCAGAATTGCCTTGTGCTTCAAGTGAGGACTCGGGTGCTTTTGCTCTGCCTTACGGTCATTTTCTCCTCTCGGCGAAAGCTCTTTCATGCAGCTTGTGTCAGCAAGCAATTTTTAGAGCTGACCCCGAAGTTTAAACTTTGGCAGGAAGAGCACTTGAAAAACAAAACCCAAAAAGGTAAAAAAAAAAGCAAAGAAAAAAAGGAAAAAAAGGCCTGACTCCCTATCGACTTCGGCTGCAGTTGCTTCTGTTTTGGTGGCTGAGCTAACACCGTGAGCCAAAAAGGTCAACGCCGTCAATTAGCTGGCTTAACCTCATTTCCCCTCGAACTTTTTAGAGAATGCTGAAGCTTTCTTGCCTTGGTATTGAGGGAAGGAACAGGGATGCTGCTGGCTGATGTCTCTGCGAAGGGGATGTATCTTTTCTCTCCGTCTCTCTGGTTTTCGCTGCGTCTGAGGGTTTAGCTGCTCCCTGATGGCTCCTTCAACCCTTGTTGCCCTTTTCAAAAATGAGCTTTGGCCTGCCTGAGGAGGAGCCCAACCCCTTGTCCTTTTACACGCCAGCAAAGTGGATTTGCTTCACGGTATGCACAGGGTTAACCTTACAAGGTGGGGAGAGAGTCGTTACAGGCAGAGGTTTTTCCACTCTGCAAGAGATGTTTAATGTGCCAGGTGCTGGGTGCCCCAGAAAACTTTCGGAGAGGCACCGTCCCCCCCCTTACTCCGCTTCTTGCTCGCCTGAAAATAAAACCCCGCTCCAACCCACTCCTGCGTGTAAAAAGATGGGATTCAGAGTGTGTCCAAAGGGTTTAAAAATAACCTGAAAGGGATGGGAAATTGTGCAAAGCCTCCAAAGCCAAATTTCCCCCGCCCCTCACTCTGCTGTTGCCAGCAAGGAATGTGTGAGTGAGATGAGTAGGTCAGGAGCTAAAAAACCGCAGTGGTGGGCTTCTCTTTTAGTGTACAAGTTGGTTTTCAAAAGATGGGATTCAGAGTGTGTCCAAAGGGTTTAAAAATAACCTGAAAGGGATGGGAAATTGTGCAAAGCCTCCAAAGCCAAATTTCCCCCGCCCCTCACTCTGCTGTTGCCAGCAAGGAATGTGTGAGTGAGATGAGTAGGTCAGGAGCTAAAAAACCGCAGTGGTGGGCTTCTCTTTTAGTGTACAAGTTGGTTTTCATTGGAAGGGTGGGGTATAGTAGTTGGTAACATCATTTTTGATGGCAGATCTATGCCAACTGGGTGGTGGCACTGAGCCTACTGACTTTTTTTCCAGACAGTAAAAACCCCAAACTGTGCAAAAATCAACCCTGATGGGAACTTAACCTTGCGACCGCTAAGCGCTGCCCTCTGCAAATAGGTTTGTTTCCTCCGGTCCTGCGAAGCTCTGTTTTCACCAGAGTTAAAAGCAACTTACTGTGTAATTGGGACTCCCAAGTACCAAGAGAAAACAGCATTTCTTGCTAAGGAAGCTGCTTGTTGCCCCGCTCTGAGGAAAGGCTGGACAGGGGGGTGGGTGATGCTGAGATG
>NW_009708123.1:1271-3266 GCF_000703405.1 Apaloderma vittatum | reverse complement strand
CCTGCATCCGCTCTCCTCCTCCTGCATCCCCTCCCCTCCTCCTCCATCCGCTCCTCGACTTGCTTCCTTTCTCTGGAGGTGTGTTAGGGGCACGGTGGTGGGTTTGCTCCTGCCTGGTGTGAAAAAATTGGATCCATGCATGTGGCAGCAGAGAAATCTTGACTGCAGGGTGATGGCAGGACCCCGCGCGTACCCTAAGGACAGCTGGGAGGCAGACGCGTTGTTTCCATCGGCCTGTGCGTGGGTGGCATCCCCAGGGGTGTATTTTTATCTTGGCCAGAGCCTTTCCCTTTGGTTTGGGACAACATCGGGGCAGGGCTGACTCCAGATTTCTCCCGCGGTTGCTGCAGGGGACGGGGACGCTTCTACGCGGCGCGGATCGGGATGGAGGAGCCGCTTCCCCTTCCCACAGCCGGGGCAATCTTTGTATTTCTGTTTTGCCCTTTGCTTTCACTTTCAATTCAGGCCAAGAAGGGAGTTTGCATTGACTTGCAACATCTCTGCCAAAAAGATTATCCCTGCGCAGGGCTCGGGCTCCAGGCTGGTCCCTCCAGCCGCTGCATGCCTCAGTTTCCCCGGTGCTCTTAAGAGATGGGTCTTCTTGGCTTGTTGCACGTCTGCGGGGTGAAACTTAGCAGCAGAACACCAATATTTCCCCTCGAGATGTCCTCTGTCCCTTCCTCTTCTTGCACGGGAAGACCATCTAGCTGTACTCATGCAGAGTGTTTACCTGGAAGCCTGGGGAAACAAAACAAAGAAAGTCCAAGTGGTTTCAGGGTTGCAGAGAATTGCACCCGGGGATGCTTTTGCTTCTGCATTTACAGCAAAGGTGAGAGCTGGCTGTGGATTGCGCCTGTGCGGGCCCAAATCATCAGCCAGCAAGGGCGAGACTCTATTAAATTGAGGGCTTGGGGCTCCTCTGGCATTTTCAGTGCTGATTGCCCGTGGAGGAGGTGAGAACTGGAACTGAAAAAGAGCAATTCTCTTTCTATGCACTTACAAAATGCCCATTACTGTGGTATCCAGCTAGGCTGAGGGGAAGGAAAGTTTCTCAGGAGGGAGGGGACTGACTGCACCTGGCTGCCACCGGCTCTGGTTTTTTATTTTTTAGTGTCAACTGCCATCTCTTTAAGGGACAAAGCTGTGAAAAGAGGAGGGAAGAGGGCAAATCTGTAGATTTTTTACCTTCAGGGATACAAACTAAAGCGCATCCCTGATACAGCATCGTCTTTAACCTGGCTTTTTCCAGGAAAAACGAGCAAAAGCCTCATTCCTCCCACTTTTTCCTCGTAACCCCCCCAAAAAGCATGTAACAACTGTGTAATTACAGTGTTGTTACATGAAGCGGCCGCTAATTCGCCATGTAATTACAGCGTGCCATGCTTTGATAGGCCTTATAAAATGAAAGGATAACGCGGTCTTGTGCTTTTTGGGATGTAAACGTGCCCTTCTGTCATCCCAAATGGTTGGTTTCGCTACCGGCATCGGTATTTTTTGGGGACAAAACCACGTGGATATGTCTCCTTTTTGCAGCTGGCGAGCCAATTGCATGACTTAAGAGAACACATGTCATTTCTGTCCCCGGAACGGAGCCAAGGATGGAGCTGCTGGCACCTTCCAGGCTTGCAAATCTTCCTCGGGGGAAGACCTGGGCTTGGTGGGATGATGAAGTGAAAAAAGAGGGGACGATCTGCCTTACCTGAGCATTAAAATGCTCCCAGAGCCAGGGACTGACTCCTCATTGCGTCGCAAGGCTGGGGGATGCCGTATGGGTGCAAAATCATGCCCCTGTAGGTCAAAACTTGACTCCCCGAGTTTACTTTTCAGCTGCGAGTCCCAGGCTGGTTTGCAGCTCATCCAAACCCACGTAGCTCCAGGGATATACACCCTGATCCAGCCTAAAGCCTCATTCCTGCAGAAGCCAGTGGGACAAATCTGTAGCTGATAAACTCTACGGGTTGTCTGGCGGCCAAAAATCAAGCCTCCATCCCCCCC
>NW_009708123.1:0-1253 GCF_000703405.1 Apaloderma vittatum | reverse complement strand
GAAAAAGCCAGCCCCCCCCCCCCCCCTTTTTTTTTTTCAGCCCACGACATAGTTATACATCTCAGCTCTTTTGTTCCTCTTCCGTGACTAAGCTGCTCGCTGCCTGTGTTTCTCTTTTTTTTCTTTTTTTTCATTGTGTAGTTTATAATCTTCCAACTAGATACAGAAAAAGATTTGTTTGCAGCGCTGGCCAAGAAGGCTCTGGTTTCCCTGGCGTGGGGCCATGCTTACATCTCCAGTCAAAATACTGCTGGTTAAACAATAAATATTTATTGATTCTCCTACAAGCTCCTACATTTTTTCCCAGGTGCAGTGGGATTCGAAGGAGGGAGGGGGGACACTCGAGTCCTGCCAAGCGCAAAATCTTGCGATGGCTCCAGAGATAGCAGCTGTCTCGGATGCGAAGGTGACCCTTGGGTTCAGTCCTGCACGTCCAAATCCGCTCCTTTCTGTCCATCCTTGCTTGGCTGTTTTTGAGAATTTGGTGGTAATTCAGGGAAAAATGCGCAAATATACAAGTTGCTTTTACCTGCCGGAATAATCTCCTCGAACACGGGAGGGACTCGCCGCCTCCTAGGTTGCTGGTGGGTCCGGAGAGGTGGCAAAAAAATAAAATTAAAAAAAAAATAAATAAAACTCAGGGTGGTTTCGGTTTGTAATTGGGTTCAAAAAGCTCAACCTTCGTATCTAGAGCGTAGGCGCCCGCGTGTAACGTGAAGAGGCTGCAAATGTTTGCGTGCAAAGCCTGAACTTCTGCGCGGCTGTGGGTGTCAAGATGAAGGCAAAGCTCTCGGCGCTCGCGTTCAAAATTGTTCTCACCCCTTCTCCCGTGTGGTGGGTGGCTCAAAATTGAACTTTTTGGCTTCTTTAGCCCCGAGTCGGGGGCAAACCCAGCGCACCGTTGCTCTCCTCTTTCGGATCCCACCTGAAAAATCTTGCAGGTGTGAGGAAGAAAGAGCTGCTTGCTTTCTTGGAGGGGGAAATTCTCTCCTTTCTGGTTTGGTCACCATAAAAAAATCCTTTGCTGGATGAATTGGCATGGGCCAAAAAAAAATAATTAAAAATCTGGGTCCGAGTTGATCTGGCTCTGGGGCTGGAATTCCCATCCCCATCATCTCCTGGATCCAGCAGCAACCCTGGGCTCCAGCTCCAGCTAAGCTCGTTAATGGACAAAATTACATTTTCTTAACGCCGAGGGGCTTTTCGGTTGGCTCCACGCGGATCCTGTCCGTTTGTCGCGCTTTCCCGGAGCG
>NW_009708122.1:32370-46406 GCF_000703405.1 Apaloderma vittatum | reverse complement strand
CATATTATATGTTATATTATATAATGTATTATTATAAGATAATAATTATATTAAATATAATGATGTTTACACCTTTTAAAAGACAGATGTGGTTAAATAGTTTCTTTAATCTATGCATCTCCTCTTTAACACATTTATTTTTCTAAATACGGAACTTAATTTGGCTCAATATATTTCTGTTTCTCTAATTAAATTCCTTGTTACCTGCTGAATCACTTAAACGCCATGTGAAAAATCTGGTTCTTACTTTGTTAAGCATCCTCTCACAAACTCAGGGAAAATGTCATTACTTTAACACTTATGTTTTGCATACTAGATTTTGAAAAAAGTAATAATTTCATAAACATTGAACATGAAGACAGTCCCAACTACTATTACAAGGAAACAGAAGCATTAGGGTTATGAACTGTTTTCCTTCTTTAGCCACACATTTTGCATTAGCTTAATGAAAGTACCTGAAACTAGCACATGGTCGGGTTAGAAAATATGGGTTTCCTGACTGAAACCTAATACTGTGCTTCCTCTGAGATGTTGACTGAATGCCATCAAAATGAGAAGACTAATTTACAATTCTAATATTTGACAGGGCTTCATGCATTATTGCTGGTTTTTAATATGTGTATATAACATTTTTTAAAAGAAAAGCGGTCTGCATCTCCATGATCAGATTTAATATCTGTCACGAACTGAGAAGAATTTCAGGCTAAATCACTAAAAATGGAAAACTTTAAAAAATACGAATGGATTTATGGGTGAAAACACTGCCTAATCTCATTTATATAAATGCAAACCACACTCCAAAAATGCTAGCACGTAGAAATGGAGTATCAGAGAGCTCCTGCATTAAGCTTAATCCTCTCCAGAATGCAATTTTCAGCATTTAGTAATGAGAAGTGCCTCCTTGAAGATCACAAAACTTGAAAGAAGTCCATACTTTTTCTCATATTACTGCAATATATTCCTTTTATTTATTATTGTCTCAGAGGAAGAACGTTACAATGTAGTGTTTGAAGCAGCATTTACTTGGCAGCAGAGGACAAAGGATGCATACAAACACAGGCAGAAAAACGATTTTATACATAGCCTCATATTCAGAACAAAAATAAAAGCCACCAAATTCACTACTAAGACCTTTTTTACTTATGTAGGGGGGTATTTTTAAGAATTCTTTGCCTAGATAATGATGTAGCTTGATAAAAGCAAAGTACTTTGCAGAGAACAGAATATAAAGCTATTTCCAATACTACTCATGAGGATAGGTCTGAGGTAGAAAGGTGGTCATGGCTTTCCTCTTCTGTAAAATGTGGGGTTTTTTCTTCTCAAAATAACTACACTACTTTTTCTACTAGATGAAGCATTTATAGGAACCAGCATCTTCCCACCCTGACAATTTTGCTCCACACACTTGGGAGTAACACTTTGCACTTACACCGAGCTTTGTCAGACACTAACTAAGCAAGCCCTATAACACCTTCGAGAGGTAAGTACTATCATCCCCATTTTACAGATGGGAAAACAGAGGCAGAGTGGTTAAATAATTTGCCAAAGGGTTCAAGAAAGAACTGGCACCAAAGCCAACGCTAGGACACGGTCGACGCTGTGCCCAAATCACTCCTTGTGAGCATCAGCAGCCCAGGAGTGAATCCTGCCAGTGCAGGGCAGTCTCGTTGGCACCACTTCACAAAAACACTAGAAATTCCTGACCTGCTGTCTTAATGTCTTCTAGCACTTTTAGGTAGTGGTAGAGAATTTACACCTCTTCTGATAGCATTTTGAGATTATTTTTGTTTTTCCTTCAGTAATAATTAAGAACAACACAGTTTAGTTTCTCTTTGCTACACATGAAATATATCGCATGCAGTTTTACCAATCAAAGGTATGTCCTGAAATTAAAGCAAGTGTCCATGCAACTTTGTAAACCATGAAGGCATTAAAATCTCTTATGATAATTTTAAAAATAGAGATCAGCTGATCAGTGACACAACTTTCCTGTAAATTATCCCTACTTTAAGTACATAAATAAATGACTTCAAAGATAAAGATGAGTTGCAAGATTACAATGTCAAGTAATATCTAAGTGCATTGCAATTTTGAAGAAAATGTTCTGTCGCTAATAGTATTGGAAAGGGCTTTCTAATTGTCTCTTCATTTTCAAGAGGCAGACAAAAGAAGGGGATCTCACAGAAATGTGCTTTACTTCATAGACTGTGAATTCCAAAACTCAAAGCAAGTCTGGCACAGCAGGGAACAGCAAAGCTTTGTCTCTGAACAAAGTTGGGAAAGATTACACTAACTTAGACCTTACTAAAAACAACTTATGCTATCATCTAAGTCCTCTTTTTAGCTATCTCCTGATTCAAAGTAAAGTAAGGCTTAAAAAAATAATCCTCGCAATGAGTGTGTTGGCTGGAAATAACTAAAAGAAAGTTAAAAATACCGTTTTGGTGCATGAGAAGGATGATTATGACTCGATATGAGAGTTTACCTTATTTAATGGAGTTAAAATACTGTAGTTTGCACCCAACGGCAATTTTTGTTATATAATAATGCGGATTATGGGAACTTCATATGCCAATTCTGAAAACAATTCAAGTGTATTCTGAAATCTGTGTGGTCAGATGGTTAGCGTATAAATAATCAGTACAGAACGTTAAATGTGTGAGAACATAACTAAGGGTATTTTACAATGTAAAAGCAAAGGAATGTATAAATGTAACATTTTGCTCCAAACTCCTTATGCAGTTCTCTTTACGATTATCAAAAAGAACGTATATAAAGCCCCTGCCCCTTTTCCCGCGGCTGTATATTTATACAAATCAGTGACAAATACTCCACTGCTCATTAATTTACAGTTGCATAGAAAGGGAAGAAGAAGAAAATAAAACAATACTATAAAAACAACATCCTCGTCTTTGGGTATTCAGTGTGTTACTATTTCAAGTAGAACACGCAGTCAGAGCGAAGAGCATGTTCCAGGGTCCCATGCAGCCTTCTGATGAAGCGGAACTCACGATCGGTGGTTTGTAGAAAAGGGCTGTACTGCCTGTCAGGAAGTACTGGTCAACGTCCAAATGACCTCTTCACATTGCCTGTCATGATGAGACACAACCGTGTCACTAGCACGTTAATGCACTCTAAAAGCTCAAACTGCTCTGGGCTCGGTTTAGTTTACAAAAACACCATATTCTGAAAATTTAGACATATTGGCTGGATTTGGTTTCAGCCCCTTGAAATGTGAAGTTTATTTCCAGGCTCCTGTTTCAGGATTCTGATCCTGAACAGATAAATCTGCCTTCTCTAGTGGCTCTGAAAGGGTAGATTTGCAGTTAGACCACTTGGGGATCATCCTGTATCTAAAAAAAAATCAAATGCTTTTTTTAGGCAGATTAGCATTATTCACTGATAACACTGAAAGCTATCTCTGTGCCTGCTTAGAGAAAGGATTTATGAAAAGAAGTCTGAGTTAACTGAGTGCAGGGCCTGATTCATCCCATTCTCTTTAGAAATTCTTGTCTGGGAGGACAATCCTACTATTCCAGACACTGCAATCCAAGAAAGGGTTTGCAGAGCAGTACTTCTGAATTTTTAGATATCCATTTTGGTGAAGTCTGTCCTTGCAAACCGTGGATTAATGGGCAAGGTAAAACAATTTGAGGGAGTAAATAGACTCCTTCCCTACTACTTAATTCTTCTGAAGTCTCGCACAGCAATTTGCGGTAGTCTTTAAAAGTTATTTAATAATGAAACTTTCAGAGAACTCTGCAACAACACAAGATTATGTCACTTCTTATTTGTCATACATGGGCTCCAATATCAACCTAAACCTACATCAAGTGTTTTTTCTGTTTCTTTTACTCATAACAGGAATTCAACTGATCATTCATACCAGTTAGTTTTTCAAGAACAAGTATCTAAATACGAGATCATTTTCCACGTTTTTGTGAACTCTGAAAGTAGTCAAATTTCTGCTTTGGGTTTGTAAAGTGGTTGCCTGTTGGGAGAAAGGAGCTTAACCATATGCCTAAGATGCTGTGTGGCTCTTGATCCTTCTGCCCTGGTGCCCAGAGCTCCTGGAACTGGAGCGACAGGCACCAGGCACAAGGATGTAAGGATGGATGTCTTTGTAAGAACCAGCTTTGAGCTTGCAAGCTGATGCTTACCTTGAAACTAATTGGCCCTGACAGATTAAAGCTGATTCCATCTGGTCAGCATCCCAGACCTGTGCACCACAGTACCCTTGGTAATATCTGAACTAGCAGGAATTTTCTATCAGTTGGGATATTCTAGAATCTAGTCTCCATGTTACACTGTTCTAGCTTCCAAACAGACCTCTGGAGAAAAACACAGAAAGAAACCGAGCCACTTTTCTTTCATGGAAATTTTCCACTTGCTTTACTTTGCTTCCAGTGACTATGCAAATATGTAAACATGTCTCATACCTGTGGTCTGCCAGTGAAACTTGCTGCAAATAGAAAAAAAAAAAAAAGAAATTTAGAAATTTACATGATTCTGCATCCTGGGAGTTTAAAAGCAAAAATGGTATTAAGAAAACATGTACCACAGAAGAACAAAGAGTCTTTTTTTTTTTAAAAAAAAAAGTACTTAACTAGAAGTGTGCTGTAATGGCCTATACAAAACTTCCTTCTCAAATTTACTTTTAACAAATTTATAGTATGAATATAGAGATTATATTGTTTTTTCATCCCTTCCAACCAAATAGACCTATGAGTGGTGTATTATAACATCGTCTGTTCAAATGCTCTCTTCTGTAACTCAGATGCACAGGCAAGACTACTGCATAGTGTGGCACAACTGCCTAGTTCTGATTTCCAACCTTATAAATAAGGAAGGAAAAGAGGCATTACATCCATAATCAAAGGATCTGGGGAGTAAAAAAAAAAACACTAAAAACCCCACCATTAAGAACAGTGCTGACCTTACTATAAAAATAATTGTTTCATAAAGTTTATTTGGAGTAAGTAGAAATACTGATTTTAGGATTATTTATAACCTGAAACACATAAAAAGATATAGCAAATAAGAAGACTAGCTCTATTGTAAAGTTGAGATGGGATAAAAATAATCTTTGTAAGGCTCAGATGCTAGTAACTCCTTAATGAAAGCTGCAGCCATGGCAGGAGACACTAGTAGCAATGATGTTTTTTAAAAATAGCTTCCTTTTCTTCCCCCTAAATAAATAGACAAGATATGTTGAACATGAAGGCTGTTCTAATGAAATTAGAAGTGCAGAGTAGGAATCCTCATTTCAGGCATCTGAAACAGTATGTAAGTCTTACTTGGTTAAAAGAATGTACTCATAGTAAAACTCCCAAGTAAGAAATGTTATAAAATGACTGAGGAGAAGCAAACATGAGTAGTAGCTATGAATTGGGGCATGCTCATTTGGTTTGATTTCTGCAGCAGCATGCCAATGACAAAGGGAAAAATCCCATGAAATTTGGAACTGTGACTTCTTTTAATTGTAAATGCTCAGATACACTTGACAATATGAAAGGATGTGGGGCCATGGTTTTCACTTGTGGCCCCCTCCTGCCTCACTCAGGGTATTGCTTCAGGGATATTAAGTTCCCTCCCCACTCCACGTTCCCTGTTTGCAGATAACAGCCATCATTATCAAACTTGCCCTGACACAGGGCAATTTGCTTTAATTTGGGCTAAATGACCAGGTAGCTGTATACTCCTTACACATGCAAGATAGGAATTTGCAAAAGCAAGAAATGATACTTGAGTTGCATTTTCTACTGATTTGTATACACACACACACGCCTTGAGTTGTGCTGAGTAGCTCCACTAGCTGTTGACTTCAAGAAGCGATGCTCCTTAGAATCAAATCCTTAATTTGAAAAATGATGGGCTCTGAGCTATTTAACTCACTGAAAATCTCAAAGAACATCTGAGATAAGACCTTTTTATTTTTGTTAGATTCTAATTTTCTTTCTCAAAATGTGCAAAGTGCATCTTCTGTGACACAGTTCTTCACAGCCAAGAGATAAAAGGGATATTTTAACAGGCTTCACTGAGTTTACAAAGTAGAATTAGGCTGACCATCCTTATCACATTTAATTTGAAAGAACTGTGGAAAGTTAACAATATGTAAAAGTTTTCACTACTGATTTTCTAAGGCAAAAGAGCTGAAGGTGTAAATATGTATTTATGCACATATGTAAAAAAAAAATACACTGACACCAAAGTTGCCACTTCACCACCTCCGCTAAAATCAACAATCTGTATGAAATACCACTGGAAATAGAGATAGCTACTCATTCTTCTACGTGTAGTGACGCTCTAGGAAGAACAGAATCAATGAAAATATATGTCAGCTGCTATAAGACGCATAGTCCACTAATTGGATTTTCCTTCTGATCTCTTTTTAATAGACACTGAATAGCATATCTATTTTCAATGCATTTAAACAAGGAAAGGTGTTATATGCTGTGTTATATTCTGGTCAATTAGTTTAATAACTAGTTCAATAATTAGTTCAGGCAGTCAGGATTGGGCTATGGACCCTCCTGTTGCCTAAGGCCCTTTTTTCAAGTTTTATTAGAAAACCAGCATTCAGAATTTCTGAATCCACATTCACTTAAATTCTACATAAGGTTTATATCAGCAATTAATAGGATTCTAGGTCTCTTCCCTCTTGTGGGCACAGCTGAAAATTTCATATGGAGGTATAGATATTTCTTATAGTGAATCACTTCCACCTAAAGCATGAGAATCTTTATTTATTTACCTTCATGAAGAATGTCTATTGAGGAACTTTAAAAGAAGAGAATTACATTGCCTGCATATATCGACAAGAAGTCTTACCAGAGATGAGATTTTTTTTCATAGTCACTACCAAAAGAATTAATTTTTTCTTTAAAATATCACTTCAAATCCAACACTATACTCGGAGACCAAAGACACGTTTTGTTACACTTACAGCAGCAAGCTGGAAATGTGCTGTTGATTTGCTCCATAACATCTGTTAGATCTGTGTTGGTATCATGAGGTGGAACTAACAAGTCATCTGGAGATATGACAACAAAGGAGAGCAATGAATTCAGTAATGAGCAGAGAAAAAGAAAAAAAAGACAAAAGAAAAAAAAGGCTTTCTCATCCAAGCTTCCAGTTAAATACTCCTTCAAGGGAAACCACTACCTGAAGGCTTTGTAACTTTATGTGCAGGAACTGTCATTGACAATTGGCAGCCTTGGGAGAGGAGGTGAAAGCTGCATTATTGATTTGCAGCAGAACTCACTTCTCTCTTATTAAAGCTTAACCATTGCACCCAAGATTTAACTAAAAGAATTTGCCAAGAAGGAGCTGTATATAAGAATGTAGAGTTCAAATAAATAAAAGGTTTACAAGACGAGGGAATTATACTTGGTAGTTGCTCAGTTAAAATTTTGTTCCATTTTCAGATGATTTGTCATGTAACTTTCACAGCAAATACACCATTTATTTTCCAGAATAAAATCCCCACCATTTATCTTTTAGATGGTCCTTATGCAACATACACCAGCAATTTCACTAGTGTTAAAATCCTTCTTCCCATTTTTTTTTTTTAATGCTGCTTAAAATTAGCCAAGGGAATGGCTAGGGAATACAACAGGCTCTCTTCCTGGCACTGTTACTAGACAGTATCTCTCATATATCTACCACTGCATTAAACCAGACTCAAGGAACTGTCATGTTTTTCCAGAGAAATTAAAGTAACAACATGTCAATACCAAATGAAAACCTCTCAGTATGTAAGAGCACATTTTTCCTGTTTTCCACAGAAATAAAATAAATTTTTTATTCTATAGCACAAGGGCTTGAAAACAAAAACAGGGAAGAAATTGAACTTTTGTGAAATTTTTTTCCTCTAATTTTGTGCATTCAGTGGTCTGTAGTTATTTCTGATAATTCCCATTGGAATTAATGTGTTCTTATATTGGAGAATTTAAAATAATCTTTCAAGAGAGAAATCAACCTATGTGCAGAGGCTGTGCACTTAAATACTCGATAACTCTAAGGCTGTGAAGTCTTTGAGGGGTGTGGTCATCAAACGTCCAGGATAAGCAGAAGATACACAAGAATTTTTAAAGCAGCCATCAGGAATTACATCAAAAATCACAGAATCACAGAATGTTAGGGGTTGGAAGGGACCTCTAAAGATCATTTAGTCCTATCCCCCTGCCAGAGCAGGATCACCTACAGTAGGTCACACAGGAACGCGTCCAGGTAGGTTTTGAAAGTCTCCGGAGAAGGAGACTCCACAAACTCCCTGGGCAGCCTGTGCCACTGCTCTGTCACCCTCATAGTAAAGAAGTATTTCCTTATGTTTAGTTGGAACCTCCTGTTTTCCAGTTTGTGACCACGACCTCCTGTTTTCCTGTTTGGGACACACTTTGGACATTTGTTCCTCTATCCAACAGACTACTTAGGGGCATGCCTGTACTGCAGGACAAACAGCAGTTGGCCATTTTGGTTCAATGAAATTTGGTTCCCCGTTCAGTGAAGATGGGTTTGCCCAGTAAATTACCTTGCTCAAAATGGATGGAACCAGGGAACACTGACAGAAATCTGTAACTGAGAGACACATGGGTTCTTGTGATATCGCAGCTGTTTGCAAGCGTGGGGAAGCAACAGCTTCAGCTGCAGTACGTCCTGTTCTCAGGAGCATCATAAAGATGACCTTTGAAGGTCTCTTCCAGCTCAATGCATTCTATGATTCTATCAGCTGCCTTTTATTTATACATCTTTTCAGAAAGGTGCCAACCAACCTAAGCAGTAGTCACCCACAGACCCACGCAGCACATTGTCTGATCAAAACACTTACCTGTCTGATGAAAGTGTGAGCTTGTCTCTTGCTCACGCGGGTAACCCAGGGCAGAGTGCTGGGGCGAAGCACAGGGGGAAGCGCCATTAACCTGGGAGTCGGATTCAGGCTACATTAAAGAAAATAATACCCAAATTTATATCATATCATATCATAGAATGGCCTAGGCTGGAAGTGACCTTAGAGATCATTTTAATCCAGCCTCTCGAGGGACACCACCTCTTGACTAGATCAGGGAACATATGGGGACCGAACGGGAATTTAGATAAACTGTATCTATAGAATTTAAGTGTGGACTCATCTGCAGTCATCCTGCATCGTCCCTTTTTTATTTGCTATTTCTTGTTTGCTCTCCAAACTAATGAAAAGTTGGCTTACGTCTATGCAACTACTTGGAAAATTTGGACTTGTAAGAATTACACTTAAGACTCTAGTTGATGGTCATATTAAGAAACAATGTTTTGTTGCAAGTACACACCACAGAAACATAATGTCATGTACAAACCAAACAGTCTGCTGAAGCTCTCGGTCCAGATATGCAAAAAACCTACAGAATAGTATTACTGTGTTGTGCATGTATGGTTATATACATACCTATATACATAAACGGAACACATTCAGCTAAGGCCCCCCAAGAAGCTTTACTAGGATGACTAAACATGCTTATAAACAACTGTTCAATTATGAACAGGTTTGTAAAACTTCTTCACTGCCAAGCCAACTGAAGACACAAGATTCAAGAGAATTTTGCTAAAATTAAGTCATTGTTGCTGCCGATGTTGTTTCTCAACAGTGTGGAGGACACCAAATTTATAGGAAAGCTATGTACTGTGTGATCTCCAGAAAATTCTGCAAAGGAACCCATATACTTTGAAAACTGTGCCGTAGGCAAGCCTTTCTGGACTCTTAAACTCACCTGAAGAATCAAGCACCTAAGTTCTATATCACATTTAGTTGTAACCATGTATGTGCTTGAGATTACGTATAAGTATATAAAAAAATAAGAAAAGACCATAAGACTTCTTCACTATAACAACTCAGAAATATTGGAAGGGATCTTTTTCAGGCATTTATTTTCCTCTTTCATGTAAGAAATCCTTTGAGGAAGAGAGTAGTAACACAGCATTTGAGCCGCAGTGTTTATTTTGAAAAAACCTAAGTATGTGAAATAGCATTTATATCAGAGAGAGTTATATAAATCTTAGATCAAATGGTTGCCCTTATTATTTATCTTTTTGCTTGCAGATCATCAAATTACTTCCAAGCAGCTTAAAGAGCATATTTTTTAAGTAAATCTGACAAAAAATAAAAAACAATATTATTTTTAAGTTCTTTCTGAAACCCAGACTGAACAAGTACCTAGATCAGCTGAGACTCGATACAAAGAGGTAGTATTCAGCACAGCAATTAATATGTGCAGAAATTTGCTCCTTTGCAGCTCACAGCCTGAACTGCAAAATTCAATTTTTTGAGACAACTGAAGATTGTTGAACAACGAAAGATACTTTTTCTTCCATATACAGTGGCAAGAAATAGAAGTAAATGTTCCCTTGAGCACTCAGTAAATATTTTTTTTCCTCCTCCAAATCTTATCTTTCAGCATGATAACACCAGCTTCCAGCTTTGACTAAAAGAATAAATCAGGAAATGTTGTTCTGCATATAGAGGACAAAGAAGAATGGAAATGTTTTCAAGCAAACCAAGGATTTTTAATGGAGTAGGATTTTCACTATGAACAGTGAGTGATTATCAGCAATTAAGTTGCTTTTCAGTATCAGGCTTCAATCCAGCTACAGGGTCTAGGTAAAATCAGTGTGGAGATTTTAAATAGGCCAAGCCTGCGGTAACTAGCCCCAGATAATCCTGTATAGCCAATTCAAGAAGTTAGAGTTATAATGGTAAAGAGATGAAGCAAAGTCTCCAGTGGTGAAGAGTTACTTCAGTACAGAACAACAAGACTAACTCCAGCATCAGAGTGGCTGTTTGCCCACCCCACAGACAGACAGACAGACAGAGAATCTGAAACATCCAAAACTCAAACATGCACCTGGATTGGATCTCTGTCCCTCTGCAAGCAGCAACTGTGGACAAACGGCCCAGAGATGACTGAGGGTGACTGAGAAAGGCAGAGAGCAGTGCTGGGCTTGATACAAAATCGCAGTACAGCAGCACACAGGTTAGAACAAGGATAGTGAGCCACTGCAAAGTCAAGATTAATTAGGATAGAAAGGAGATGCCTACAAACTTAGATGATGGGTTAGTAGTGAAGGTTATTTAATATCACTTAGCGGTGCTATTGCAAATGACAAAAAAGTCCTGCAGAGCATGAGGAATCTAACAGCGGACAGAATGTGCACTAACAAAACATACTTGCAATACTTTATACTGATGTACCATATATTGCTGCAGCAGTCAGAATGCAATATTGTAGTTGCTTAGAAAAAACACAAACCAAAACCAAACCAAAACTACAACAAAAATCACATCCCCTTCTAATAAGAAGATAATATCTGATGACTTCATTGTCATATAAGTATACTGATATAAGTCACACAACATAATAGCAGTGTCTGCAATAACAAGAAAAGCTAAAACAATCGAAAATCCACTTCTTTCAAAATCAGGGTTACGCAATTAAGCAGAGAGGGGTTTGGAGCAGAAAGGGAAGGGTTCTGGTAGTGGCATAAATGCCTTAATATAATAATCAGACAGTCACAAATGTTAAATGCAAATTAATTGAGGATATAGCTGCATGTATTTATATGATTTAACAGTTTTACTGGGAGATAACCCAACGGGAAAAAAAGAACAACTGTAGAAGATCATGTTCTACTGGACCGTAGTTGCATAACACCTACAAAATCTGATCGCTTCCACCATCACCACCCTTCAGGCATCATGAAGCTTCTGTGTTCTTGTTCAAAACAACCCAGCAGATAACCCTTAAGAAGAAACCAGAAGAGAATAGCTCTAGATGTTACTATACTCCTACTTCTTCTTCCTGTATAAATAAAAGCAGGGACACTGAGCATGTCTCTATAGAGATGAAGGGGAAGTTTCCAACTCCAGTTTCTGGGAGTTTGTAAACTTCTTTTTATGCAAAATTCAATAAAGCTATAAGGGGACAGATATGTTCTCCAGAACACTTTGAAGATGAGGGATCTTTCTGTATTACAGTAGTTTTTAAAGCATATCAATGGAGATACTTATTTTAATCAGTTTTGATCTACAGTGCCTTATTTCACTGTGCCCCCTGCTGGTACCTTTCCCAAAGAAGAGCCTGAGGTGTTCTGCGGCTTAATGGACAGATAAGACACATCTGCTCTTCTCTTGATTTTTGTTGCTTTTAGCAAAAAACAAAAGAAAAAGCCACCCCCGAACCTCTGAACCAGAGGAAACTCCAAAAAGGTCAATTCCCTTTACGACATCCATTATTGATGTTTCTTCCTGTTCCAGATTTACTCTCCTTCCTACAAAAGAAACAAAGTCTTCTCGACTCTTTTGATAAAGCTCCTCTGTTTTCAGCTGGAGAGGGAGATGAAGTTCCTATTTATGCAGTCTTAGAATCTGATCATATAGCCATTGACAGATGATTTTACCTCCCATTAACTTCAATATCAAATCCAATATGAAACCTCTATTCAGTAGCTCAGACAAGTAGAGAAAAATCCAAGCAGACTTTAAACGCCCTTCATAATAGTCTTTCTTCTACTTCATGCATGTGATATCTACAAGGGCTGAAGACAGAAAAATGAAAATAGATTCTTTATTTTTCTCTGCATAATTAACATGTCAGTATCAAAGTTGTCACACGCCATTTCTGTTTCACCTTCCTCTTTGGCACTATAATCAATCAAGCAGACAAAAATGACAGCCTTGTTTGACAGCTACCAATCCTTCGGGCTTGCTAAAATAAAAATAGCATGGTAACCTCAGAATTGTGACCTGGAGTAGGTAAATGCGCATTTCTGCTGAAGGTGCTCTCTACAGAATATCCTAGAATGCTCTCATCTAGATTAAACAGTTACTAAAGAAAAGCTCTTTTAGAGAATATAGCCCCAGTATTTTAGATTCAGTGGCAACTTATTAACCCAAACAACAGTCAGCAGGCTGAGTGGAGAAGAGAAATGGGAAGACTTGCTGTTGATAGAAGGAAGAAACAGAGGTGGCGTGAAATGCCAGTCGTGGTAAACAAATTGCTATAAGACAGTTATGTCCTTCAATACTGTAATTATTATTAAAGGAATTACAGAACTGTTATAAATTTTCACACTGGGACTTATGACAATCTTCCATGCAGATCACCCATCTCATTAATGAGAAAAGGTATCCCTTGTGTCGACTATGTCATTATTGGGTGGCCCAATTATTTTCTAAAGAAACAAATATATATACTCAGATCCTCAGCTGGCTTCTGATAAAGTCCTTCCCCAAGCAGTGAAAGGGGTAAAGACTTTCAAAGACAGTAATGGCCTAGAGGACAGGAGAACAAGCATGCTGAAGGGTGGTCATTTTTTCAGAAAGTGAAGGGAATTAATAGGATTCAGTGCTGCTTCATAATTGTATTAATGTCAAAACAAAGAACTTTCAGAAATATGCTAAAAATTTGAATTATTATAATTTCTGAATCCCCTTCAGCATCCTTGGAGACAGCTTGCAAAAAACCTGCTTAGTGGCAGGTAAAAGAATGCAAACCTCTAAATAAAGTAAGGGTGAGTGTAGAAATGTATATTGAAAAGTCACAGACATATCATAAAAGCAGTAACGCCGACCACCACATATACTTGACTTTGTACCAGCCATTTCATTAAAATTCAGAGGAGGAACAGCAACAGTTTAGGAAATGGTACTTGGAACAATCAGAAGCACAGCACGACTCCCACAGAGGCAGGAGATTTCAGACAGGAAGCAAAAGAGCAATAGTATATAGCAAATGAGGTGTAAATCACCAGAAATACTGAAAAAGGTCAGCTCTGTTCTACCTTACCCTACCAGGAACTGCAAGCTGCAGAAGAACCAGAAAAGTCCAAAGGCAGAACCGATAAGAAGAAACTACTGCCCTTCTGCCCTCCTACTTTATTACAACACATGCGTATACCCTGAAGTTCTTAAAGAAGAATCTTAAAAAGATACTAAAAAGACTAAAAAGTTAGAAGATTATCCACAGTTACATTAGAAGAAAAGAAAGTTTTAAAGGGTAAACACA
>NW_009708122.1:0-32339 GCF_000703405.1 Apaloderma vittatum | reverse complement strand
CCTGCTTTAATCACTAAGCTGAAAGTGACTGTGGGTTTTGCATAACTTACATGTTTCTGTTATACAGCTGTTTCTCTGCAGATTTTAAATCTTTCTCTGAAACATGTAGTTCTCAGTCAGACACAGTTGTCAAGATACTTCATGAATTATTCCTAAGAGTTGCATCAGTTGTTATCTTCCCTGTTACATATTTAAACTATTCAAATACTGATTAAAGGTGCTAGAATTACAGTAAAACCAAAAATACACTGTTAGAGGGCTAGGGAAGCCCTAAGATGCATCTTAATGCTATTCAGCCAAAACTCCCTAGAAAAAACATCTAAGTTAGCCAGTGAATGGTTTCAGTGACTAACCATGACAACAAATAAACAAATTATTTATGGAAAGATTGGAAAATTGAAGTCAAATACAGAGTACGACTGGCATCACTACTTGGAAGAAGGTATATATTTTCTAACCCCCTCTTCTTAATTCGTAAAAAACTATTGCACTTGTTATTCTCAATGTTTCGTAAGTTACCATGATCACTCCGACACTTGTAATTATCTTGTGCTCATTTTGACTTTCACCATGGCTTACACTAGAGGCCAGGAAAAAAAAAAAAATCTCTTCAGCTAGAAATGACTGAGAGCAACTAATCAAGCTAGCATGGTGAAAATATTTGCAGTAAAATCTCAACACCCTCGTTCCGCTAAGAAATCCATCACACAGAGACAACACATGGGAAAGACATCAGTGCACCTCTACCTGCTCAAGTAGCTGCCGTAGCCGGTGAAGCTGGGACTCCAATTGTTTATTGTGATCCTCTAATATTTGCATCCTTGCTTCCAGGCGCCCTTTATGTTGCCTTAGGAGTTTAGCTTCAGCAATGAGCTCCGCATCTTCAGAAGCATGCTGAGGCGACACAATGGAGTCTGGAGGTGACGCAAGAGGGTTTATTCCTCTCCGAAGATGTTGCTCCTTTAGTTGCTCATATTCTATCTGCAGACTCCTGGTATATTGAAAAGAAGGAGATAATGATGACTTAGTCAAGTCAAATAAAATGAAAAACGTCCTTAGATCAAACAATGTTATCGTCACCTCCAACTAAGAACACAAGTAGCTCATACAAAGACAATGCCGTGACTTGTGATTTATGGAAAGAAGCTTAAAACAATAAAGAAGAGGTGAAACTAAGGTATTTTAACACAGACTCAACAACAAGGAGGTGACAACTCAGACACCAGATAGGATGATTATGAGACCTTTGCTCTTCCTCAAGGTCAGCAATGATGCGCTCCAACTCTCCTCGCTCTTCCTTTTCCACTGACTTGAGTATCTGAGCAGGACTCTGTGGCTGACTCACAGGCGACTCTCCTCCCAACGTCTGACAATATTGCTGGATCAGGGCATGCTCATCCTCTCTAGAGCAATAAAAAAAACACAGATAAAGACAAAGAATAGGAATTTTATTATATGCAAAGTATTATATACAAACTAAAAGTGTAATGGAGCATTTCAAGACACTTTTTAAAAATGTCCTGTCAGTCAATTTAACATCTTTCATCACAAAAGTTCTGAATGTAACAGTCTCACTTGAATAAACAGTAAAACCAGTTATTTAGAAATGTATACTCTGGAAGAAATAGAAGTTATTTCTGAAGTGACAAATGATCTATAAATAAATGCCCGTACAAGTAATGCGCATCAGGTGTTTTATAGGCCACGCGCATAGACTGGGGTTTTCCTCAGAAATATCTTCAAGTTCTTGGAGTAAAGGTAGCAAATGTGTGACAGGAACAAATGGGAGTTGCAAACATACTGTCTGTGCAATGAAAGACCCTATTTTATCTTGCCAAACCAAGACGTTTTGGTAGCTCAGTACATCAATACCTATTTTAAAGCATCGCCAGTATTAGGAGCACAACAAAACAACCACAGATGTAATAAATACTGATTCCTGGTGTCTCTCTCTTAGAAAAGTACTTCTATCAAACACCAAAGTGATTTGGTTCTTTGTAGTACTGCTTAAGATAAACTTTCTACTGAAGACTAAACCTATGGTAGAACAACACTAAACTATTTCTTCTCAAGGTTAACTATTCACTGTCTACCCGCAGCTATCATGTGGTCTTCCATTTTCAGACTTGTCACTGAGATTCAAAAATCCATACTATTACAATCAAACAAATGTGTATCAAGTAACACTATATCTAAAAAACCCAAAACAAACAAAAAAATCATAGCCTGTGTCATTTCTATCTACTTTCAAAATCCATGGTTTTCTATTGCACATAAGTTCATGTATGATAGGAAGCTAAAAACAGACAGGTATGAAAAGATCTTTCCACAGAGCTCTGGTTGCATATCACTTTCCTTCATTCTATCTTTTGTAATTAACTACTGGTTTGCAGAAAATTTACATGTAAAATTGAAAAAGTAATGTAATTAGCGAGTAATCTTTTAACAATAGCTCAAATGTTTAAAGAAAATAATGTACATTCACTTATTTCTTATCTGCCTTGGCTGTAGTCAGTACTGTACTCATGAGAAGAAATAAAAATATGGATCTTCCCATGCAAATGAATAAATGTAATGAATTTTTCATTAAGTACAGGTATATATTAAAATATAATTGGGGTTGTATGTGCATTTAAGCCCCTCAAAAATATAGGGGATATGTGACAGTGTTAGCTGAAAAAGAAAGAGAACAGTGCTCCCTTTTTTTCTTTCCTTACCTACAGAAAAAAACCCTCTGCTTTCTCTTCTCTGCTACTTGAGTGATCAGGGAAACTCACCATCAACATCACTTGTTATTTTGCATTAGTCTAATTAAAACTAACACAAGGGCTTAGTGCAGTTAATGGAGTTTGGATCACGTCCTAATGTGGTGATGAAGATCTTGTGGTACTCCTCCACCCTTCAACCATCTTGATAAAAGAAAAGCCTGCTCCTTATAGTTGAATTTTTGCCAAAGTGATGTAACCCCTTTAGAGGCTTCAAACTCCGCGGTACCTCCCAGCCCTGCAAAATGTGCAGAATCCCCTCAAGGTGACTGAAATGGCTGTCAACGCCCTGTCTTCAGGAAGCACAAAACCAACAGTGTTAAAACAGACTAGAGAGAACACAGCTTTACCATCCAGGTTTCAAAACACTGCTCAGATACTGATTTAAGTCATACAGTGTAACTACACATACAGCCTTTCTTTGGTGCAAGCGTGTTGATGCTGTCGGGAAAGGTCCATGTGATCAAGCGGTTCTGTCTGGTTATTTTAATAAGGCACCAAAAAGCTGCTGTCTACATTTTAAGATGATGAATTAGTTTATAAACATCTATGTAGGTCATCTAAAATGGATTTTATTTTTTTAAATAGAGCTCTGTAAAGCTGGATTTATTAAATTTATTTGGATTTGTTAAATCTGAGATTCTGTCAAGAGTTTTAATGAAACTTACAACCCCCTTAAAGAGAGAGTTTTCACAGTAAATGCTTAGATACTTCTGACTCTATCGTGGTCCTGTAGGCAAGATCAACACAGCTAAATAAAAATAATTTACTATTTTGGACTCCCAGTTATTTGTTGCAGAGAAAATTTAACTTTTGTCCTCTTCCACCAGTTCAGAGTCTGAGAAACTGTACAGGACTGACTATGAATATTGACCCGTCTTTTTTTAGGCATCACACCTTGCAACTGACAACGAACTTTTTCACATGCTGGAGGAAGTGCCTGAAAAAAGAACTCGTCTGAAAGAAAAGTGGGGTTTTGCCACGTGTTCCACCTCTGGTCTGTCTTGCAAAGTTACTAGTTCAAAAAATCAGAACTTTGAATCTGTATAAACAAACCTCATTACTGTAATTAAGACAGCTTCATTAACAGCAAAGGAGTTTCAGGGCAGGGCTTTAAAATGACCTACAACGTAAGGGAATGACACCCACTCTCCGCCATGCAAACACTTTCATTTTGAGAAGCCATGATTCTCTCCTGTGGAATTGGTTGGAGATGGCAATTAGCAACGAAAATAAAAGAACATTATCAAAATAAATTCCTCATCCTCTCTTGGTGGTTACTTTCCTGACAATCCTGCATGCTTTGAGGAAAAAAATAGAAGTACACAAAGTCCTTCAACAGCAGAGACTGCAGTTCTTTGCAGCATTTCACCACAGCAGAAAGCAGTAAAAACAACATCCGAGGAGGTCAGACTTGAAACAAGTACATCTCAACAGAAAACATCATCCCAGGAAGGAAACCCAGGGAAAATGGTCTTTGAAATATCCTGTTCTCTTTGTGGATGTATATTTTCAAGAGGTCTATTCCAAAATATGTATTATGCATAGAGAGACCAAGAGGCAAATAATGTTGCACACAATTTCCTTTGCATCAAGACTACACTGTTGAAAGAAAAATTCAGATTTCCTGGCAATGACTTTTTATCAGTGTATTATTTAATCTGATCAAGAAAACTGATTGTTAAATTAGACTGCAAATAGTAAGATGTGTGCATTTGTGATCCTCCCTCATTGATATTTTCAGTTTTCCTGTGGCTTTCATACTAGGTGATATGCATTCTAGTCCAAATAAAGTTGTATCTTGACCTACTGATGAATATTAGAATAAGATTCAACAAGGTAGTCCTCAATGCTTTATCTTTAGCTTACTTGTTCTTCTCCTGACTTTATCATCACATGGAACTAATTTCTCATTCTGAGAAGGTGCCTTTTAATCACTCACATTGTGTTAAAATACTGGGGTACTACACACTGGGGCTCCAGTGTGATTTACCACCACCAGCTAAAAGTAGCACTGGCCTTCACTGCTTGTTCCTACTCCTGCACCAAAGTGCACAGCTCCCTAGCAAAATCTCAAATGTTCCCACTCTGCATTCAGCTGAGTGTGAAGTGGCATCAACAGTCCTGGAGACATGAAAGTAACTGGGAGTAAAGGCCTGAAGCAGAAAACAGCTATTAAACATCCACATTTACACAGAAAGCATTTATACTATGCCCAGTGCAGCTAGCTTCAGTATGGGCCAGATAGGATAGCACATACATTACAGGAATAAGAGAGCTACATTCTTGACCTATTTTCCTAACAATTTTTTTTTGTCTTTTCATTGTGCTACACCATGACTTGTCAAATTGCAAGGTGTAGCTTTCTGTTAGGGACACTTTTCATCATTCTTTATTGCAAAGACTTCATTTCTTCCTTACGCTCATCTGACAGTAAAAATTAAGCATACACACCCCATTTTACCATTAGGATAGACAGGTTCAGGCACATGAGCGTTTAGCTGCCTTCAAGTTTTCAGCTTTCCTGCCAAACGGCAGCATGTTTGGTTTTTTTCTTTTTTTGGAAGGGAAATCAAGAGGGAGTATTTTGGCTGTATTTCTCTCAATGGTGAGTGTACCAATGACAGAAATATGTGACAAATTATTATTAGTTATGTAAATAGAGTTAACTGAGCAGGAAAGAGGAAACACATAAAAGTGGTCACATGTGCTTCTCCGAAAGAAAGTATTTTAAATCTTGAATTATTAGTACATTCATAGACAGAATAATGTTATGATTAGATTTTAAAACAGTAAATGAAACTACTATTGAGAAAAACAGAATTTTCTAACTAAAGCTCAACAAGAACAATTTCTGCTTCCTCTTTAAAATTCTGATGACATTCAATAACTTAAAAGAGCCAGAGTGCTACTACACTGACTTAATTAATAGAACCGATGATACAGTGAGGTTGAAACAATCGTGAATTTTTACATCAAAAAAAAAAATCATACTTAATTAATCAGTATTTCAAGGGGTTCTATGCTTTCCAGGTTCATCAATGCATTTTAATGATGGTTCTTACAATAAAAGTGATAAATAATTCAAAATAGAAAATGAAGTTGATAAAATTAATGTAGTACTATGTTTATATTCCCAAGTACAAGCAGATGGATCAGCAGTCAGGGAACTGGAATATAAACAAGTAGCAACACTGCTTTGGCTCCTCAGAATCTTCAAAATACCGATGATTTTTTTTTCAGTGAGAAAATTGTCCTGGGAGTTAGCACAAGCTTTTAACCCACTCCATGGTCCACTTTGGTAGAGAAGAATTTTGTTCTTTTATACTATGATAAAAGCAGAGAAGTAATATAAACTAGAACCTGTAGAGCTGTGACTTTTTTTCCAGCCACATGAAACATCCCACTTCTGAAACAGAATGGCTGACAAACCTAGAGTTTCCTGACAACATCAAGTGCACATCACCAAAATCTACAATAAGTGCTTGCAATGAACTTTATGCACTGGAGTCATACTTGCTAGCTACTTTCACTGTGACTAAGCCCTGTGTTACAACTTTTGAAGATTATGCCATGAATCTATAAACAAAGCTCCTGGCAGCCTGAACAAGGATGAGATACTTACACGCTTCCTGTGGTGGAGCTACTGTCCGTGAGGAAGGAGCCATTGGTCCTCTCCATCTGTGCGAGCCTGAAAGAAGGGAAAGACCATAAATTTTAGAGACTGTGCTGCACAATTTAATCAGAGGCAGTGTGAAGATCAGTTCTGCTTAGAAAAACCTCGGATCTGGCCGTCCTGGTATACATGAATTGGAATAAATTTCTAGATTTTGTGACAAAAACCTATAATCTAGAGGACTTGTATGAGAAACTTGTGCTATGATTAACTAATTCTGCTTGCCAAACAACAAAGAACAACTATATTTCCTATCTCTAGTATAATTATCATTAGCATCACCACAACTCTCATGGTAAAATTAGTTAAAGAGATGTTTTCACAGATGGTTTTCCTTTTGGATTTTATAAAGCTGAACTAACAAAAGACTATGAATACTTTTTAAATATAGCACATGCAACATCTGAAATTATGCTTGGCAAATAACATCACACTGTGGTCAGGCAAGTCCTAGAAAACAACACAAAACTCAGCATAATTAGAGGGGATCATTGCTTATGGGTCCTCATTCTGGAAGGAATTAATCTGAAATGATTGGATTATTATACTGTATATATAAGGCCAGACAGCTCCTTAAAATCGCAGCAGAAATTTTCTGTCTATTCACGTTTCTAGAAAAGATACACCTTACGTGTGTAAGACACGTACATACAAATCTAGGCACACTCGCTGCTGTGCACATATATTGGACTGCACCAAACACAGCTCTTTACTATAAAGATATCTTGATTTTACACACATTTTTGCAAGTGTATTATGCATTATTACAGACAGTTTCAAATCCCTTTTTGAAACCAGTGTGGAAGGCCCTAAAGAAATGGGAACTGTGGTGATTTAGTATGGAGCAAGCTTGCCCATCTGTACATTTGTTGAAGGCATTGAACGAGGATAAAAAAAATACACATATGTTGAAGTTGTTTTGATCATCTTGTCCCACCCTGGCTGGGGTGGGTCATTGTGCTCCAACATTACCTCTGAAAGGAAGGATCAGCTCCTAAGTGACTACGGACATTCACATTATCTCTGCTTTGGGGCATCTCAAACAGATCTAGTTCATGGTGAGTAACACGCTTACAATTTATCCTTGCAAGGCTGCTTAGCTCACCGTCTTTAAGTCTCTGATGAAACATAATTTTCAAAATTAATTTTCATAGCCTGCCCTGAATCTCTTTAGTGTGCAACAGATATTACAGTTCATGAATGCACATTCTACCATTATCATCATGTTTTTGATCTCTGGCATTTGGTGAGATTTTGCTTGAAATAACACATGGAACCAGGAGACAGCCTTGATCAGGGAGCAGAGAGAGACAGGGACGGGACTCTAGAGTTGCAAAGAGGCTTCAGAGCAGGATTCAAGCTGGAAGCTAAGCAAGGGAATTAGAAGCAACTCAGAGGGGACACAGCACAACAGAACAGGGAGATGAGACTAGATTGCAGGTAGGGGATTTGATTAACAGAAAAGAGAGTTGAATGTTCTTCAATGAGTGACAATAAAGGTTTTAAGTCATAATATACTGTTTCTCTAGGCACAGTCTTACTGATAATATTGCTTGAAAGCAGCTTAATTGAAAAGATTAGAACAATAAAAAACAAATTAGTAGTTTATATGTGAAATATGTATAATAACAGGTCCGGCTAGAAAGCACACATCCAAGATTATATGAAAGATACACAATTATTTTTATTACTAGATGAAAAAACACCTTTAATAGTTTCAGATAGCTTACTTATACAGTAATCAGTATTTTTAAAGTTTGTGATTTTGCTAACCAATGTCTGCACATAGCAGGTACAGGTTTAGCTTTGTATCCTGAAAGGGCTCTGAGCAGTGCACGGTCCACCTCCAGCAAGGGGGGTTGGACTAGATGATCTTTCGAGGTCCCTCCCAACCCCTAACATTGTCTGATTCTCTGAAGTCTAATCCAGAGCAGGACTGGTAAAACCTGAGGGAGAGGAGAGGGAGAAAAAAGGTACTGCACCTAGGACCTCCCTCGATCCTTAAAGGCAGTCCAGAGTTTGAGCTTCATCCGGGCAAAGAAAGCCACAGTACTGTGGCACCACAGGCTGAGGAAATGACACAGGGAGACAGAAAATTCTTGCATCTTTCTAGAGATGTCTAATTTATTTGCTCCGTAGGTTTTAATTGATTACAGCCTGGCCTAGACTCAAAGAAATGTTTGGTGATTTCTATGAATGACATGTTCCAAGTAATTGAAAAGCACTGCAACTTTGCCTTTGACAATATACTATGCTACTAATGAAGGATGAAAATATTCATTGTTGGGAGTGAAAAAAAAAGAAAAGTGGAGGATGACAGTGGGTAGCCTTCAGCATTAGTTTCTGCCCTATTTTTCCCTTGCTGCAAAGACCATAGGGTATTCTAGGTATTTAAAAAACAAACTGCTTTGAAGCTTTCTTATGGTGCCCATAAATAAGAATACAGTTAACTTAAACAGTAAGCTCTGAAATTCTATTCAAAAAGCTGAGGAATTTAACATTGTTTATTAGTTGTGAAGAGCAGATATAATAATAAAAACGCCCAAAGCAAAACAAAGACAGTTCCTATGGTAATATGGATTGATTTCTTTGTTGCCTAAAAGTTTGGTGGTGTATTTTTGAGAGGATACCACTGGTTTATGTAAGGGTACACCTGATTAGTGCTTAACTGTCAGCAGCACTGAATGTACAGAAGAGAGTTCCACAAAACACAGAAGCATTAAGATGGACTTGGCATAACAGATACTTTATCATGAGGGTCACTAGGGTGACCCTACAAAAGCCAGAACATAAGCATCTGTAATTATTATATGCTCTGCTAAAAGTCTATGGCAATGGACAGTGTCAAGCTGTCCATGAAGAAAATGAAATGCTGGATCTAAAATCTACAGGGAAAAACTATATACCCAACAAGTTCAATTTCAGTCAAAAGTTAAAATGAGGAAACAAAAGGAAAAGAGCATATTTTGGAAATAAGACAGTAATTCTGCAGCAGTGACAGATGATAGATTTAACAGATTTATTTTACTATTACTATATTCAGAAGTTTATGGTTTAAAAACATCTGACTTCTGAGTAAAGAGAAGTATAAATTTTAATAAATAATGTCCAGTCAGTAGACCATATTAAAATCTGCAGGAATCAATCACAAAATGCAGTGTACTGGTGAGAAACATCTCTTACCTGGTAGCATACTGCTCTATCCTGGAGTGTGTGTCATCATGAAACAGCTGTGGAGACTGGGAAGGACTAGTTTAAAAATAAAAACATACAAACAAAAAAATTAGTGGTATCTAAAGCAATTCATATTATAGATGCCATTATTTTTAAAGTAAGTTAGACTGATGAAAAATAAATAAATTCACAATATTGCCAAGGGTGTTATTGCTTTGGGTCAAACTCATGCACATCGGATTAGCTGCAACTGAGCTAAAAGAAAAGAACTAGTATAATAAGCTTTCCAGACAAAGAGATTTTGCATACTCACTCATATTGCTCTGGCCACATACTGATGAGAGTGATAGGACTGTAAGGAAGACACACAAAAAAATAAAAAGAAAAGAGAGAAACTATGAAACAAAAACTTTACTGCTATTTAAGCAAGAGAAAGCTTGAGAAACACAAAATATTTTAACCAGCAACCCACACAGACTATCTGAATCAGCAACAACTAACGTAGAAAAGAGACAGTTAACAGATACTGCCATGTATCATGAAGACACAGGAGACTGACTTACATACTTCATTTTGTTAAAGAAAAATCAATTTTTTAAAAAAATACTGAATCAGTGTTATTGATTGAACTGCAGCTCATAAACTATAATCAGTTCATTTTAATTAAATTCTATCCAAGGACCAGATTTTTCATTTTAAACTAGCTAGAAAATATATTTACTGAAAAAAATCAGGGGGGAAAAGAAACATGATTGACAACAAAAAAACTCCACAAGTCAAAGTTATCAATGGCTATTTTCCTTCTGCATAAAAATAATCAGAGGTAAATACACATTCTATTACAGTCTGACACCTGAGTAACTAATTAGACTTTTTTTTTCTTTATTTAAAGCAACATATTACTGAGTTTTGCCACCTGCAGGGGAAAGAACCAATACCAACAGTTTCCTCAGCATGATGCTGGCAATTTATCTGTATATTTCCGAGCTGACTGGACCAAGAGAGTTTTATTCTGACTTGTGATTATAGGCTTGACATCCCAATTTCTGGCAGCATTGGCAAACTTCCATCAAATCAAAGCAACTTTGCTTTCATGTCTTTGTGGCAGACGAGGACTGCCTTGGTGAGTAACATTTTAACATTTGAATGTGTGCTGCTTCCTTAGAAGCTAGGACACCAATCATGACAGTTTCCAGATTACTCCCTCCTGTTTTTCAAACTGCTCATGAGCGGGTTTCATTTGCTTGTTGTAAATAAAATGTACAGTCCTCTGGACATGAAAATAGAGTGCAGAACGTGGCACGGGGCTGTTGCAGGCAAGCAGAGCACCCGTGTTGAAGCCTCACAGGCGCTGTCGCTAGCTCGGCCGTGCCGTGGTCAGATGATACGGCGGCACCGCGGGCTCCGCGATGTCAAGGAGAGTCAATCCACGAAACTACTTCTAGGGCCCTGTCAACACATCTTAATTTTGCTCTTTTAAGAGTGTCCTTTGCTGACAACTACAGCAAGTAAGTAAATAAAGTGGAGTATTTCTGTCAGCACCCTAAGTAATGCTGTGGAGAAACTGAGAGTGCTCACTTTTATTAGGTCACCTGGATTTCTGAAGCCTGTAGGAACTTAATTAGCTCAGAGATTTCTAACTCCAGGGACTTTGACACAACAAAATAAGCAGTGCAGTTCCAAAAGTCTCCCCAAAGCTATAAAAGTGTAAAACAGCCATTCAGCTGCCTCCAACATTACCTGCTGAAAAACAAGACTTTATGATAAAACGCTTAAAAAAATCAAAGTCTAAATCAGGCTAATTTTCCAAAACCAGGCTAGATCTGCAAATAATGCGAAACGATTAATAGAAAATAATACCGCACAAGGCTTTACAACTGCTGTAGATTATTTCTTGAGTTTCACTTTTTTGTTTTTAATGGAATAGGCCAGCGACCCCAGGAGCAATTACTCTATAGTCAAGCTTACGTCTCCAGGTTGTCACCCTCCAATACTGTCTGCACAGGTAGGTAGCCAAGTCGCGGATGCTTTGCAAAATACTTCTTTGACCGGAACTTATTCTTCAGCACCTTCGTGAAGTCTCGTACATCCTCCCCTGATGTCGTCTTAAAAAGTTAAAAGAAATTAAATTGAACATTGCTAAATAGCATTGAGAAAACAGTGCTGCTACTGTCCTGAAAAAGGATACAAGGAAGAAGTTCAAAATGTTAGTGATGTTAAAATTGCCTTTTTACTGTCCTGAAATATGGCACAATAATAATGGTAACGCATCTACAAATTGTCTTCTACTGGGAAAAAGAGTGAGGCTTCAAATTTCCAGCAATAAATGTACTGGATTTAACAATTACTTTATAAATTAGAGAAGAAGTTAAACAGGTTTGAGTCTTAAGTTATACATTTATAAACAGTCTTACAAAACCGAAATATATATTTTTTCAGAAAAATGAAAAAAGGAAATCAGTTTGCCAGATACTAGGAGATAGTCTTAGCCACTGAAAGCAATCTTGACTATACTCATGCACATGAAGCTTGTGACTCACTGCACAGACAGAAAAGCCTTGTAATGGCTCTGCTGAAAAAATAGAGCAAACAGTAATGGCTTTGTTTAGGGGAAAAAAAAAAAAAGAAGAGAAAAAAGAAGAAAAGAAAACCTAACACAGCCCGCTATATTCACAAAGTGCCACAAAATACTCACTGTCTCCCATTCTATACCTAAACTGGAAAACTTTATCATGAGATGGGAGTAGCACATGCAAAACCATTATTTGCAGTAATGGCCAAGTTTTTCACAAACACTTTCTCAAGTTCCCAGATCTCTTCCTGCAGGATTCTGCCACTCAGGCAGAGTAAAAAAACCCACAGATGAAGCGACAAACACTGTACAGGCACTGCTCAAAGGCACAGTCAGAGGTAAGACTGAAAAGAACAATCAGTGCCTCAAGCAACAAACTCCCAGGGCTGATTCGGTTACCTCTTTACTAGCACAGGATAAGACTAGTACTAAAATTAACCACAAGATTCTTTACATTTAAAGTTAAAATTGGCAACTCTCTCCACCCCCAGCAGCTTTTTTGCTGGTCTCCACCATGCAGCCTCTTCCAAAACTGACAAGTGCTTAGCCCCATTCCCCATCTCAACATGAAATTAATTGTGTTCTTTATAACACAATTAAAATGGATGTAATTGCTTCTGAAAGTCAATTTAACTACAAATAATCACAGCAATAATGGCAGTACTGCTCTGGTGATACTATTCAGTTAACTACTTCTACAAAAGCAGGGATACAAGCAAAACACACAGACAAGGTGAAAATGGTAACAGAGACCTGCAAGAAGAAAGAATAGTATACGGCTGCCTTTAAACTCTATATGCTTACAGACAGTACTGAGTACTAAACCAGAGTGGTCCCCATCACACACAGCAGTTACAATTAAGCATTTCTTCTTGCAACTGCAGTAAAAAGAAAGTGGCCCATCCACCTCCTGTGTTAGCTGAAGATTTGCAATGGCATCTACAGATTTCTAGCCCAAGCCCTGTAACAAACTACAGATTGTATTTCTGCAAATCTGCTTTGAGAGAAGCCTGCTAAAAAAAAAAGATGCCAAAGTGGAGGGATATCTATAGGGAAAACAGAACACAGGACTTTCCTATTTTGTAATTTATTTTCCATTATGTATTACAAAGAAGCTCAGAAGCAGGTCAGGCAAACTGTTCTCTGATTTTATTCTCTATTGTCAAAACATAAATATACTTCTCTATTCACAGATGTATTTTACTATATGTACAATGCATGCAATTACAAGCTCTGTAATGCAGATCAGATTAGCAGTAAAAAAACGTAGATAACCTCACTGATGTTGGTAGGTGTTTCAAACACGTGGCTTTAACAAGTAACAACAAAGTGGGCAAATTTGGGATTAAGAGGTGTTTGAACCCTTGAATTTCAATACAGATAAATTCAGGGAGGGCTCACAAAATCATTTTCAGAAGGCATCTGCTCTAATCACCGCTTCATCCAAACAAGTGAGGCAGCTCAAAGGGCCCCTCGTCCTCATGCAACAGTAGCTCCGGCAGATGGAACCCGGTTCCGAGGCCAAGCAATGAAAGGTTTCGCACCTACGCATGGCAGAAATAAATGTCTCCAGCTGCCAAATTTTTCCTCTGGTGTGTTCTTTATACAGTATGACAGCCTGACCCAGTTCCTTGGAAAGACTAGTATGACTGTGTCCTGACAATAAATACTAACTAGTAAGCAGATTTGGAACAACTATTTTAATTTAGATGCAACTAAAATGAAACCCTTACAAGTATTTCTTCTATGTTTTTGCATAGAACCACACTCCATAATCCAAAATCACGCCAAGAGAGAAGTATGCTAGCATTTTACCTTCGGAAAAGAACAGCCAGGCACTATTGCATAGAATCTGTCTACTAAATTAAAACTAACAGGTAGCTTGTACACTTCCTCAGATCATGACGTCTTGACTATTTCCACACAAGTCAACAACACAAATACCACCATAGTTACAGAAGTACTTCAAAAGCAGAGAAAAAAAATCCTTTCCTTCAGTGAAAATTTCAGCCAAAAGACCGTGCTTTCAAACTCAATTTAAAATATCAGAACACGACAAATTCAGGAATGAATAACTAAGAGCCATGGCTGGTGCACATAACTAAAAAAACATCTGTAGCAGAAAGTCTCAAGGAGAAAATCTGTAACAAATGACAAACTGGCATTAGCACTTTTCTGTAGTCCAGACAGGTATAAATGGAGTCATAAGCCACAAACTGAACACAGATAAAACTCCTTGTAAACCAACACAAATTTAAGAAACTGGAATTCATGGAAAGCAGTGGAAAAAACAGAATATGGTGAGACATTGTTTTCATATGTAGGTTAAAAAAACAGTTGGCATGTATTTTTAATATATTAGAACAAGTCTTTGTCGGGAAGAAGTTCTACCAAGAATGTAATAAACCAGTTGGTGAACACTGAATTAAATAGTGTATAATATTAAAATTATAAGAAATAAACATGCAATGTATAATATCTATAATATATAGATATATTTGCTTATATTTATTTCTCACTTTCCTCTCTTTTCAAAAAATCCAAAGTGATAATGAAAGCCCAATAATTTCCCATTCCTTTTGCTTTAAATATCTATGTAAAAGGACTACTCTGAACTTAAGTTTTCATTCTGTTAAGACAAAACAAAAAAAGAGCTGTTCCAATATACATGCGGAAACTGGTTCCCAGAAGCAATGTGAACCTCACTAACAAAAGCTTTGATTAATCTCAAAGACATTCATGGGTTATGAGGAAGCTGAAGACAAATTTACAGACATTCAGTACACAATATAAACAAGCAAGTTCCAAGAAATTGCATTTTGTGTAGTAAGACATATACTGTAAAATTGACATCACTGTGTAAGAAAGCATCTATGTAATTTAAAAGGACTTCAGTTTATTCTTTAATAGAAGCCCTTGTACCTGAATTTGATACTCTTCAAATGCTTTAGTAAATTTTAAGGTTTGTGGTTTAAAAAAAACCAAAACCCAACAAAACCCAGACTTTTTTACATATCCATATTTTTATTTGACATTCATTCATCTGTAACATGGTAGAATCTGTACCAAGTCTGACCGTTCTTGATGGAAAACAAAATGTTTAGACCTACTTATGGTAGCAGCTACGATATGTGCAGGTACGGTGATAGCTGCATGTTAAAGCAGCTGAGACCTGGGTACCACTGGTAAGCTGGGAAACTCCCCAACACAGGATGTAGGGTAGGGGCAGACACTCCATTCCTTTACTTTCCTTTTTCAAAAAGTGACACTTAAGAATGCAATTTCACCAATGACCTAAAAACATGTTTAAGTGCATACATTCATTCCCTTTCAAAAATTCTTAAAAAGCATCTCACATCTCTTGAGATAGGATGCCACAAAAATTAGGTTATTAAAGGTATAACAACTGTATTTATGGCTGCCACATCAGCGATGCTTGCACTGTGTAACACTGTGAAGATTACCGTTATATAATCACTTTCCAACATGTTAATTTCTTGGCAATTTCTCACCAAAAGGAGTTTAATTATACATTGCACGTGTATTTTAATTTACTCCAATGAAATCAGGCAGAAATTTCAATAGTAACTAACTTACCTCGCAATTTAACAAAGTTGCGAAAAGGTGGCAGACAACATAAGCCAGCCAACTGAGCAACTGCAAGAGCACCTTGCCTCGCTGCTAGGCATCAGACTGCCCTGACCAGATAGCTCTTCTTCTCACGGCAAAGAGTAATCTCTGAATGCCACAGCTAGAAGCAATGTTCTGCACACAAAATAACCAGATCCAACAATTCTTGCTGCTCTCTTTCATCTTCCTCACAGAACAATCCCATTTTGATAACAGTGAAGCGTCATGCTTGGTGCATTGATAAGCACATCAAGATGAAACCACTGACTGACTTCTGTCAGTTGGTTGCTTAAAAAAACACTGAGGCTGCTTAATGTTCAGGAATGTATCTTTCTTCTCTGGATGTCAGTAGCAATTAAATTTTCAGATGACTTACCTAGAGGAGAAGTCTTAACAGGCATTATTGCAGATAAGCTTTATTGTGCCTGGAAAATAAATTCACCCTAGGGTGAACTATCATTCCACCAATAACTTCTGATGTCTCGCCTATCATGTTCTGAGCTTTCAGGGGAATAAAATTCTGGCCATCTGGAAGACAGAGGGACTAACCTTTGCTGTCATTGTTTTGTATAGAGAGGCTACAAATAAACCAGTGCCCAAAACAAGGAGCTGTGTTAGGTGAATGCTGTGGCACAGAACGGCTTTCACAGAGGCCAGGAACTAAGACTACTTGCAATGAGAAAATTTTCAGAACTCATGATTTGATATTTATACACTATCTCAGAAAACCTGCTTTTAAAGGTCTTACCATGGAATACAGGAGTTGTGAAGTGGAAACAGTTTGGAGAAAGCAAGCTGATAAAGTAAGTATTTCCATCCGAAATTCAAAGGACCCGTTGGTACAGAAAGCCACATTAATATAACACAAGTACCATTACAGAGAGAATTTTAATTCAACAAATACCCCAAAAATAAATTATGTAAGTACTTACGTAAAAGTAATCCTGAATTAGATACTACAAATATCTTAAAAATTTGTTACACTTCTCTGTGCAAAAATCTACATTAAAAATCCTATTTATCCATCTCTTTAGAGAAACACTATTTAAAGGTGAAAAAATAACTACAATAATTGCAGTTCTACTAGTTAGAGATGTTTTCAGTTTTCAGTTCACGCTTTCAGTTCCATATCCCATCCATCTTTAAATCCCCAATGAAAGACAAAAGACATGACCAAAGTCATTATTATGATTTTTTTTTTTTTGCATTTCCAGCATCAAAAAAATGAAATTGCAAAGTAGGATGAATGCTAAATGGCATTACAGATTGGGATGTAATAACTACACAAAACTATCTGGTGTAAACAACCCTATTTTGAAATTATGAAGTAATTCTCAACCGATACAAATATCACAGAACTCAAAACGAGAACCATCCCCTTGCAAATTTAATTTTAAAAGCAGGTTCCTTATGCCATTTTCCAAATTATTTTAAATTTAAGTAGAAGTAACTGAGCTTCAGAGAAATCCCTTCATACTCAAGACTGAACTGCTTACCCAAAGGTCCTCCCTCCGTCTGTGACTAAGCTCCAGTTCCAAATGCCAACTTCATTAGGCAGGGATACATTTTTTTCCTAATTATTGCTAGTATTCTTGATATTATACATTAACAGCAAGAAAGGAAAGCTAGATTTTATTAACGCAGTTTGATGAGTATGTGTATTTGCACTCTGCTTTGCAACACTGGCCACAAAAGTAACATTTTAATATCAGCAGCCTTTGAATTTGGTTGAAAAGGTAGAGCAGATACATTTTTCCTATTCAGACTATCTGCACTGTTATATAATGGACTCTAAGGAACAATTCATTGACCTTTGGTACCTTTTTTTTTATGTCACACACCCAGCTCTATGCTGCTTTTCAGGCATTCTATTCAAACATACAAGCTGTTCGAGTAACCTACTGCAAAGAATTTTGCAATTCTTGACTATTATATTGAATTAAATGAGTTCAATATGTAGAGAGGTTTAACAACAGATTAGTACACCAACCAAAATGTATTATTACAAATAGTAATAATAAATAAAATTGGATTATTTTTGTGAAATCAATTCTTTATTCTTGATCTAATTCAGATGAGATTAGTTAAAATGGATTATTTGTAGGTACTGATTATGAAAGTTCAACATGCATGTAAGAAGTCTGTTCATATAATGGGTCATTTCTTTTTACAGAAAAGGAGCTAGCAAAGTGTACTTATAGCAGGTCACAAGAGAAGAATCCAGCTCCCATATTCAGCTTTCAAATTAATGGGGGTCAGTGCTGGACCTCTAATTTTATGCATCACCTGAATTATATGCCGTCTCTTTTATTCTGTTCTACTTTACCCCAATTTCCTTCCTTTACCTCACATATGCTTGCCTGCCTTTGCTCACTTTAATCAAGAATGTCATTTTATTCTCCTCATTCCTCCCATATTTCATGGAAAGAAAGGACTTTTGCCTAAGTTACCTTATTTTGCACCTAATACTGCTTTAAAACTATATTCTTTTTGCACATGTAGCAGAAATTTTCCTTACAATAGAAACTGCCCCTAGTCCCAGGTACACTGAGAGTTCAGTCATTTCCAGAACATATTTCTCTCTATGGAAGTCTCTATTCGTAAATGAAATAGCCCAGTTACGTAATATGAACATGTTTAACAGGAACTAAAAATTGCTCTCAGATACCAAATCTGCTGCTTTAGACAAAACCTGACAGTTATCAGAAATATACCATCTTGTTCAAGGGAGGGCAATCTGTATTTGACTAATGCAACAGGAAGCATATCTTATTCTGCGGACTGACAGCATTGTATGTTTTGACTCACTTTACACGTTCCTTTCTGAATTTTCTGTATCTTATAACAAACATTTCTGTTCCATGATCATGAGATAAACTAAAAATGAGGTGTGAGAAAACTTTATAAGGAAAAGAAAAAGTGAATGTAAGAAAAATACATCTCAAACATGTTCAGACTGTTTGGATTATGTTGTCTAAGGAGGCAAGTAAACAACCAATATCATCATATCTTTAGTGAGATCTAATAAAGGAAAGAAAACACTGTAGATCTCCACATCCTGAGGGCTAGAACAGTTGTGTAAGTATGGATAAAGCTGGGCCTATGTCATACCACAAAACCAGCATAAAACCAAAGCAGAAAATGACTTCTGAAAAGAGAAGGCAGAAAGAGAAAATGAGTGCCAGAATATAACAAACATTAGAACTGACTAAAAAACAATAAATGTACCTCCAAAAAATTCTTCAGATTGTAGCCTGGCATGCAAATTTATCAATCAAATGTTTACATTAAGTTATAGAATTAATGAAAATAAATTAACATAACTCATGGTTTCTTCTGATCACAATGAAGTGAAAACACTACTTAACAGAATTTGAATTCTGTTATGGTAGACACATTGGATGGAGAGGGAAAACACAGTTAATAAGCCCAACTACTACAGCAAAAGACAGTCAAATAACTCAGTGATTGTTTTTGGGTTCTTTTTGCTAGTAACAGAACCCACAGAACCCTGTAACACAATTGGAAATCAACTCTGTGTCATCAGCTCTATTTACATTCTGGCCTGAATTTGTTTTTTCTGAGCATACAGAACTGTTTAAATTACATAACTAATTCTATTAATTTATTTATGACTGAGTTAAAATTCTTAAGAATGTAAACAACTAGCAGATTAAAAAAACAAAGTGTAAGTGGTATTTGTATGAAGTTACCTGCTTCACTTAGAGAAAGTCTCCCAGAAACCTCCTTAAAAAAAATCATGTCTTAAATTTCATTAGGAAATTACTGTGTTGTAAAATGAATTTTTGTTAGCTGTTACAGGCAAAACTCTCACACCATTTTTGGCTAGAAACTTTTAATTCCATTTATTTATTTTTTTGTCAGCTACCCACCAATTTTAAAATAACCCAGTAAACAGTAATTACTCAGCAAAATGAAACATGACATATTTCCAATCATGTTTTCATGAAGCAGATGAAATGTTAGCCCTGAAAACAAAGATCATACACCTTTTAAAACATTCAAGTTCATTACTAGGATATTAAATATTCTTCACTATGGTATACCAATAGTAAACTGAGTTCCTTTCCTCCGACATGTCCTCACCTTTATTGTGCCTGTGTGAGCATGTGCAGTTATGCAAGTACTGCAGTTATATTTAATATTCTAGCTTTGTTTTTACAAAACAAAAGTGAAGTTCAAGTTCTCTCAGAAGTGGCTACTTCTACCCATTTCTACAGAATCCATACACCGCCCACATAAAACCAGCATCATTAGCACAGTCTCTGATCACTTCCGGGCAGGAAGACAGGTCCTGCTAAACATGAAAAAGAAATCCTGGCAAAACATCTAGGTGACAAAAGACTATGAAAAAGTATTTGACCTCAAATAATGCAAAACCAAATCCCTCGGGAACACTCAGTAAATTGGTACTTACGGGTATACAATACTCCACCATTGGGTAATGTAATTTATGCCCCTTTGCCGTACGGCCAGAAAAGAAACAGCTCTGACAGACGTCATAGTTGAAATGTTTTAAGCTCCGGTACCTATGGGGACATTAAACAAAGCAATTAGAGCTTCCTAAGTTTAGTTCTAATATTTACTTGTTATTTAGCCTCACGAGGCAAATTGTTCTCTGCAATGGTGTCATCTGCTTTCCAGCAGCAGCAGTAGCAACCCAAGGACAGAGCGAGTTTGTTGGGATTAGCTTAGAAAGCACCTTGAAGCACGCAGGTGAGCGTGACTGGAGGCAGCACAGCCGGCACTCGCCGCGGCTGCCGACCCAGGAGCACTGGGGATGCTGCAGCAGCAAGACGGGACATGTGAAACCTGCAGCCCTCTTTGACCAGTTCACACAGCCTTCCTACGCTACACAGGCCAACTCATTGAGTACTTAAAAGAAATTCCTGCCTCCTATAGCCATACAGAGAGCCAATGTCAATCGTATGTTGCCCAAGTTGCTTTGAAGCAGAGAACCTTACAGGCACCAGCTTCATAAATGGAGTGTGGAGTGTTTATGATTAAAGCTCAATCTGACTTAAAACTATATTGCTTCAATTTTTCTTCTCCTCTCTTTAACATTCAGATGGTATCTCAAAAAAAACCCCGAACAAACATTTCTAAATCAGACTGGTTTATTTCCATAAGTTTTTATATCTATCGGTTAGCTTGAATGTTAGTACTTCACTTTGACGCTCAGAAATTTTAAGCGCATTTCAGAGAATAAAACTCTTGATAATTCATGAATTACCAAAATAAAACGATTTTAAAATTACATTGATTTATTTACTTTATTTTTGTTTAAAAGGCATGTAATACGTCTAAAGATGTTAACAAACATACAGAGTATCTCTTGTGTTAAATGTAACCACCAGGAGCATGACTTTTTTTTTTTAAAGCTCACTGTTCAATTCCAGATTCTGCCCACTGTTTTTAACAGTATTGTTTTTCTGACTGGATGAGGTTATATCATTTGTATGACACTAAAATGAGCTAACTGAAACAAATTTAATAGCTACTGAATAGTTAAAGTTTAAATTAAATTGCTTCTTGAGAGCAATTTTCAGTACCAATCCACATTTTTCCCCTGCTGAGTTTTATGTTTTGTTTTGCAAGAGAATATGTGTCTATAAACGTAAAGGTTCGCTTTTAAGGATGGTGATGCAACTGTTTATGATCTTTACTCAGAGCCTGTGTATCAAATGGCCACATCTACCTTTTGGCAGATGCTTTTGTTGTTGCAGCTCTCTAACTTCATTGAAGAAATTATTTAGAATGAGCTACTCCTTTGTCTTCCTTTCTCTTCTTTTCCATGACTATGCCCTTCTCCACACAAGATATTTCATTACAGACAAGATTCATCAGCCCCAGCTTACGCATCTAAAAGATATGTGATCTGGAGATTTGTCACACTATTCTCCCTCAAGCATTAATTAAGAAAAATAGGAACATTCAGAGGAATTTCGTCTCCTCTTAAGGCAGGCAACAAAGTTTGATCAGATTAATTACTTTTGGAAGTACTCACATATCTATATTTATACTAAAAGAAGAGGGCTGCTAGCTCAGTCTTATAAGACCTCAGGAATCATACTACTATCCTTTAGAAAAACAGAAAGAAGGAGAAACAGGAAGCACAGGGAAAAAAACTACTCATCTGCCTAGATATCTAAAGAAAAGTTTTAGAATAACTTACAAGAAAGACTGTTCCTAAATAACACACTTGACTTCATGACCACAGTAGAGGAGAAAAGCCTGTTATGTTTAGCTCTGGTCCCTACTTTTTTTCTTCTCATCATTTTATACATTGCAGAAACCAATTCACAAACACATTAGCTGTAATATCACTAGGGACACCAACTGGCTCATGCCCCATGATATAATTTATAGTAGAATCATACAGTTTAGGAGGAAAAATGGAGAATATCCCTGGTGTCATTTTTTCTTTTAGAATTCACAGCTTCCTTTGAAAGGACAAAAATTAGATTATGGTCGATGCTTCAGGCAGGAACTGACAAGTCTCATCACAGTAACATATCAATATTGGTGCTAAGCGAGGAAAAATTGTTGCGGAAGAGTGTTTAATATTGCCTGGCATAAATTAGCTTCCCATGTCTTATGCAGGAGAGCTGATGGGCAGCCCACATTTTTTCTTACTGGCCAGTTCCTTTTGGTCTTGTGCTTACAGAACACATGGTGTGCATTTATACTTCATTTACTACCTATGGACCCACCAATATCAAAACACCTGAGGACAAGCCCACCCTGCACACCCCTCAGTCACAGGACCACGGGGTGTCTGATATCCGCACCACGGGGGCCGGGGATGCTCAGGTGGCACCGTGGCCTCAACCAGGAGTGGCAGTTCCCAAAGTTAAGCAGGAAAAGAGTGGAAAAACAGATAAAGAATTGTACTTGTTGGAAGATTTAAAAATGTGGATATTTTCAGAGAAACCTTGCACCCAACCCCTCCCTGCCCTCACCTAAAGCCAACAATTGGACACTCTTTGCAGATATTGCACTTGGCCTGATGTTTTGCTGTTTCTGCAGCTGCCACACGATGTAAAACTGGTAGCCATACCATAGACTGCGGCTCTAAGCGCATCCAATCTATAAATTGCTTTACAGTTATTTCTGGCTTATTGTGGTTCTGTGGAGAGAAAAAAAAGCACATCCAAATTAAAAAAAAATCAAAACAAACAACACAGTCAATATGCACAGACAAGCGAATTTAAGTTCTTCACTATGAGGCTGGTGAAACACTGAAACAGGTTGCCCAGAGAGGTGGCACAGGCGCCCTCCTTGAAGACATTCAAGGTCAGGCTTGATGGGGCTCTGAGCAACCTGATCTAGTGAAAGATGTCCCTGCTCACTGCAGGGGGGTGGACTAGATGACCTTTAAATGCCCCTTCCAACTCAACACATTCTATGATTACACATTTCCTTTTAATTCAATTTAAAACAACAAAAAAACCAACCCGTGTTACTCCTTTGCGTACCAGATTAATGTAAAACCAGCTACAGGATACAAGAAATCACCTCAATTAAAAAGCAAATAAAGAAAAGAAGTTAGTAAGAATATAGTGGACTTAACAGCTGTGATAGAGTAGACATAGAGGTAGAGTAGATGAGTAAAAAATACAGAGTGCATAGCCATGGAGCCCATAGTAAAGCCATCTTTGAACTAAAAGGACCTGAGGAAGAAGTAAGGGAACATGAAAGTGAAACGTTCTGCAGTTCAGACACACTACAGATATGGTTGCTTTTTGAGTTAAAATTGTCAAAAAAATTGCGTGTGTCTACTAATCACCATGAGACTCATGTAATTATTTTATTGCATTCTGAGCCCATTGTATTCTTTCAAGTTAGCACATTAAACAAACACACACAAATAAATAAGTAGGTAAATAAATAATGAGAGAAAGAGAGAAATCTCCCACTTACAGGCAATCACTGCAAGAATACAGCAGAGCTCAAGTATTAGAATGATTGTTCAAAGAAGCAAACAAACACGCTTCCACATTCTCTTTAAATTGTAACCAACAGAGAAGCCTAGCTGTAAAAGTATTATATTCAACAACTTTGCCAGCAATAAGAACAGAGGTTATTTTTCTAAGCTCACTGGAAGTAACAAAACACCACTTAGAATGAAAGTTATTCTTAAATGGTAACAGGTGTTGCAAAGAAGCACTAGGCTTCTTAACCTATTCATAGTCAAAGTCAAATTTTTGCAAGTATGAGGGAGCAGCATAAAAAAAAAATAACATGCTTTTCGCTAGGCTAACTGTCATGCAGCTGCACACTTCCTCTATGCTGTCATAATGACCAGGGACTGAATTTGAGCTACTCATATGAGATGAAGGATGCACCCTCATCATCAGTATAATCCTAATGTCACATGAAGTATTCAAACACTACCTTGCTGGTAGCCCTCACCCATAATTGAACAGCATGGGAGATGGGGCAGATCCTTGAGGGACATAAAGATCATTCTTATGTGACAGAAAAATTTATTTTGGTACGACTTGAACCAGTCGAGGCCAGTGATAGGTATGTCGAGCATCATCCCTTAGTGTGTGAAAGAGCAATGTTAAAACCTCAGGGGAAGTTTTATGTGGTTAATTGGTCAAACCAACTTCTGTAAGTATCTACAAAATCATTCAGGACCAAGAAACTCTTCTAATTCCAATAATCTCAGAATCCAGAAAAGAATTTAATCGTTCTGAAAAAAAAGCTAGCACAACTGAATTTTTCAAAGCTCTGGATGAAAACATAGAAATGTCTATGAAAGCATGACAAAAGAAAAACGCTCTAAAAGTTCACTCTAAGATTTAACTATATTTATATTTGATTCAATAAAATCAGAAATATTAAAGTCAGTAATTTTATGCACACCATAGTGAATTTTTAGTCCACATATAGTTTCTGACAATGCTCAAAGCAGCTACCTTCACAGAAACAATATACTCAAGAACTATAGGTATCACTAGTAAACACTCAGAGCCTTAAGCGTCCTTGATAAAGTCTGAGTTAGGTGGTGTTCCATTACAACATCCTCTTTTTAATTCTCATCTTCTTTAAATAGACAGACACTCCTTGCAGCCTCATTTAGCCCCTACATGTAATGTGTGGCTGAACAGCAGGCTGTAAGACAGCTTTATTCCACATTCTGAGTTGCTGCATAAAGGCTCACCGTATATAAACGACTGTGCTTGAAGTTTCATGGAACTACAAGCTCTTTTGTTAGTAAAATAATGCCAAATAATTTCCTGATGCACAAGGTCAAAAATTACTATCAACATCACTCTTTTGTTCTGTTGAGATCATGTCTTGTTCCAGCAGGGAAAAGCACGTTGTTCTCACAGTATCAGGTTGCTTTGAACGATGTAAAGCAGGATAATTGGCTGCCACAAAAATTTTAAAGAGCTTTTACAGCAGCCAATATTGTCAAAATCAAAAAGATTTATATATTCTTTTTGCTAAACGTAATTTGTTTGATCCTCTCCTAAACCATAAACCATATTTTACAGCTGCATTTTCACAAATAACTTCCCACATTCAGTCGCAGAAGCATTTCTGTTTAAAAACTTAAGGGATATTTTTAAATTCTTCTTTTTTTACCCCACGTAAAGCTGAATCTTAAGACTCCAGAGACGTGGGATTTTTTCACATGAAGGTCTTTGTTGTCTTACCTGTTGGAAGCAGCTGCGCACGCTGGGCTCAATGTTGCTGCCACCGAAGGCTGCCACTTCCCCAAGCTGCCGTGGGATCTGGATAGCATCGTGAAGCAGCAGGCCCAGCTGCCTCTGGTCACACATTTCTGTGGGGCCTGCCACCTCCTTGAAGAGATCTGAAACACCGACAAGAGGTGCTGGTTCATTTCATTGCCTTGTACAACCCCTTTTACTCAGTAACACTGCAGCTCAAGCTTCATAATTCTTATAATCCAGTCGTGGTTATAGATGGCCACGGCCCCATGTACAACAGTTTAGCCCTCATCTAATCTCAATTACTTTGACTGTGTTTTCTTGATCCATAACCACACACGTGAGAAAAGTAAGGCTGAATGAATGAAACCACATGGCTTCTTACGGCATCTCACAATAAGACAAGGCAGCTCCTGTTTTATGTAGGAGCAGCTGTGTGAATAACAAAAGAGACATCAAAAAATTAGAACAGCTTTTTGTTCTAATCCATCATTACCACATCTCCCCCCCATATTTACTACATTTTCTATGTTATCACTAGGGAAGGACACTTTCCATAGAGTGCAAGAGCTCTGGATCCCCAGGTGTGCAGCAAGGAAAGCAAGAGACCGACACGGCTCAGTCAAGACCTGCCAATCAAGCTAAAAGGCAAGAAGGAACTGCAGAGGCAGTGGAAGCAGGGACAAGTATCCTGGGAAGAGTACAGGGACATTGCCCGGCTCTGTAGGGATGGGGTCAGGAAGGCCAAGGCCAGGCTGGAGCTGAACTTGGCAAGGGATGCAAAGGATAGTAAGAAGGGCTTCTACAGGTACATCAGCCAGAAAAAAAAAGGTCAAAGAAAGTGCACCCCCTTGATGAGCAAGACTGGCAAGCTGACAACAACAGATGACAAGAAGGAGGAGGTACTCAACAAGGTTTGTGCCTCAGTCTTCACTGGCAACCTCTCTTCCCACACCCCTCGAGCAGATGAACTGCAAGACTGGGTCTAAGCAACCTGATCTAGTTAAAGATTTCCCTGCTCACTGCCAGGGGGTTGGACTAGATGACCTTTAAAGGTCCCTTCCAAACTATTATATGACTCTATAAAGAAGGAAATATTTCAGAAACCCATACCTTAATGCTAAAATCCATGCCACCCTTTGATTGATTGGGGACTGAAGCACATTTGCTCTGAACTGAGTATAGAAATTACCTCAAGTCACAGCTGCTCCCTGCTTAAGCTATGTGAAATAGCTTAAAGCAAGAGTAGGAGCCAGCAAGACAACTTGAGCTTAACATTAATCTCATTTGCTTCCCGGACAACCATGTACTTTGCTTTTACTGATCCCCTTTTCCTAAGATAGGTGTCAAGCCCTGCAGTAGAAGTGGACACTCTGGGATGACTGGAATGACAGTAAAAATTGAGGTTGAAAGTGGTCAAGAAAACTGTTCCAAATACAGACACTGGGAAGAAAGATATTGCTTGTACCTACTTAAGAGGAACAGTAAAGCACTGAATTAATAGGCCTGTCTGCAGTACAGATAATATTTCTTAAGTGCTTCCTTAACACTGTTCTTTGATGAGAAATTTTAATTCTTGACATTTTTAACAGGTTTCTGCTAAACAATCCTTGATTTATAAACTTTGTAGGAGTGTACAATAATATTTGGTCACAAGATGAGTCTCCTCTGAAAATACCTTAAACACTGGGCTCATCTCAGAAATACTTTAAAATTCTGTGATTGGTACAAATTACAGAAGAAATGGAAGTGAATTCTTTGTGTTCATTCCAACTGGCTTTTATGTTCTCCTTCTGCACTCAGTGGCCAGCTTGGATTAAAGCTCCAAGTAATCTTAAAAGACAAAAAAATCCCAAACCAACTCATTTATGCTATTCCCCTACTTTTCATGCTTCCCACCAGAACAACCTTTAATAGAATAGAAATAAATGAACTTTGAAAATTCTATCGAATCGCACTTCCGACTGAAAAACAGACAAGCTCAGAAACAAGAGAGACTTTTATTACAGTGTATATTGCTTCGCCCTTCATGTAGAGCAACTGCCAAGCTCTGTCAGCGTGCTTCAGAAAGTCTGGTCATACTTTTTTTCTTGACAAAGCGGATTGAGGCAGAAGAAAGGATTTTCACAAAATAGGAATTCAGATGCCTGAATGAATTTTTAGCATTTTAGTCTTTTTCTTGCCCCTTTCTTGCCTAATCAAACAAATGCTACAGTATCTTCAGTGTTCAGTGGTGAGAAGAAAACCCCACAGACAACAACTGGTAACAGAACTAGTACTGCACGGCTGCAGGCTCATCTTGGTCATTCTAGATCCTGGCTGGCTTCTCCAGCTGTGGTTGGATTTATTCTTTTTGTTTGCACCAGTCTATAGTGAAAACAGGCACTAAAAGAAGATTAGTTGATTAACTGCTGCAGCTGGGAGGAAGACGGAAGTAAATTTTCTAAGCCCTAAAACTTCATTTCATTGGGGAACCAGTAAATAAAGGAAAAACAATGCAGCAGGAGAGGGACTAGGGAAAGTGATTATCTAGGGTTGATCCAAGCAGGTAATCAGCAAACACCTCTGAAAAGCTCAAACTCTTCCAAAACACTCCACTTAAAAAACCAACCAAACAAACAAAAAAACCCAACCAGAACAAAAGCCAAACAAAACTTAGCACTCTCAGCTGTGCCATAATTGATGAGTGTCCAGGTGCAAGCTGTCCTCTTTTCCCCAAACTCTCAATGCCTTCAGCATGACACACAAGAGGAGACGCTCCGAAACTAAAGGTATGGAAGGCCAAAATGTCCTTGCTGTCTGGCCTGCCTGCCCAAAGTAACTCACAAGCTATTCCCTGGTAGAGAGGAAATGCGGAGAGCAGCTCTGAAGAGGCAGATGTACGGGAGGAGGGCTTGTTTTAGCTCTGACAGGGAGCACCCAGACACCATACACACATCAGTGGTAAAAGGGACCTTGTATATCACCCACCAGCAATGTCAGAAGCCATGAATTCATGTAAATGACTTGTCGACACATACATACATATTAGTACAAGTTTATACGTAAAATACATCGAAAAAAAGTTAGACTGTATAAGGGACTCTACCAAAAGGACAAGAAGAATGAATGAGGAAGCAAAAGAAAAGATAATTCAGACCTGAGCCACAGGAAAAAACAGAAACAAGAGAAAAAAAAGTCATTTAAATTAAATCCAGCCTCACACTATTATTTTGAGAACGACAGCCAGCAGGACTCATATTGCAACTTAACTGAACAACCTGAAGAAAAAAAAATGTATTTATTGGCTGGTATAGAAGGGGATAATTGAAAGTGTTGAAAAGTTTATTAAATACCTACCAAAATAGTAATAAGACAGTTAGTAAGATGTCCACAACACACCTTTTATGTTGCATTGTTACAAACAGGATGCATATTTTTAAATTTTTTTTTCTTTTAAACTATCACCAAATGGTTTGAAAATTAACACAAACATAACAGTAAATAAATCACATTCTGCGGATTTTGTACATCACCTGGAAACAGAACTGCTTCACAGATGAGATTTTTCAAATCCTCAAATCCTGCAGTTTTTATGCATTAAATAATATGACACAAAATCTACACATTAAATAAAACTGTATGTATATTTTCTGCTTCTGTTGTCAATCTGGGCTTTCTCTGTTAAAAATGCGCCAGAGCCCAGGTAACAGTGAAACACATACAAATGTACGCCCAGTTATTAACATTGCTATGACTTCTCTTCACCTCTGAAACTGAAAAAAGTGGAGGGAAGATATGCTGTCCCTCAGAAAATCCGTACTCACTGAGACATTGTCTCCTGATAGCATGACTAGGCATGACACCTGCTGTGAATAACCACATGTGCATATTAGATTTTTCACTGTTGCAAGGACTTGTGGATATGACTAAAATTTAGCATCTGAGAACAACTGGGACACTAAAATTGAGTGGTTAAAAATCTTTCATTTTTCCCACGGTATTCAGAAGCTGGCTAATAATGTATGCTCTGAGTGTTTTCAAACTAAACTAGTATTACCTTTTGTTGTGTGCACCTTGTTTTGTTGTTTTTTCTTTTCCATTTGTAAGGGCTACTTCTATAGCTGTAAACTGAGCAGCAGCACCAGGATCTATGCCCAAGCACTGGAACTTTGTCATCTGTACCATGAAGCTGCCAAAAGTGTATCCTTCATGATTTTGATCAAAGACAACTAACTCTCGCCCCCAAAATAGCAAGGAATGATGTGAGAGTTAGGCAGGGCCTGGGATCATTTTCAGATTTGGCCCAAACCCCTGTTACAGGGAGAAAGGACAGCATAACGCGGGTACAAGCCAGATCAGGTCATTGGCCTCACCAACAGAAAAGAAGCCCTGAACTATTTGCCCTGCAAGGATAGATGTAACCAGCTCACAGTAACTCAATTACAGTTACAGGTCCATTTTTATTCACAGGAGTACCCAGGCATGTGCTTGAAGTAAGCATGTATTTAAGCATTTTCAAGAATAGGCATTCATTAATTGAGGCTTCAATGTTTCTTCTAAAGTAATTGGGACTTTTTTAATTAAAGATCCATTCTCACGTCAACCCTGAAGTCTAGCATATTAAAAAGAAGCTTAATTAATTTAAAAAAAAATAAAACTCACAGGAGTTTCTCTGGGAAAATACGTAAAAAACGTGGCAAATGAAAAGATCCTACCTATACCAGAAACGAACATATATTTAGCAGAATTCTTGTTTTTACTGGAAATGAATGTGACTTCCATTAAAGGAAGGAAAGAAATCAAAGCTTGATTTCCCCAAAAAGGTAAGAGAAAAAGATGGAGGTTACTAGTACTGAAAAACTGAAATCACTGTCCTCTCTCAGGTTACTATATTATTTCATAAACTCAATGTCTCAGCAGCCCAGAAATCTCACTTCCCCAAGTTGATCCCTAAAAGGCTGGTTTCTGGAAAGGCCGAGGTACAAAACACTCGAGGCAGGCAGTCTTGACTGAAGACTGAAGGGTTCATCCAAAAGATTTTAAAGAAAGAAACTTGCTTATTTTGCTACCAACTACTTTGAGAAGAATATGCCTCTCTAAGGCTACAACATTTAAAGCAGGGTCTGTGCTTAACTAATTGCTACACTTTATAAAAGCTTTTTACGTCACACCAAATGGCAGATTATCCCCTGCATCAACATTACTGAACAAAGGCACATCCATCAAGCTCTTTCAGCTATGGACTGATTCACAGATATGTCAAAGGACATACGCAAACTAAAAGCTCCAAAGTTTTGGTATGCCATTCAGATGCCAAAATATGCTCCAATGCGTAAGATACCCGTACTTTTGCTCTTCGTAAATAACCAAGATTACAAGATTATCTAAGGAGAAGAGAAATTGCTGCAGAGTTCCAATGATACACAGCAAATACAGGCTCTATACACGTGTTTCTGAAGAGCGTCAAGGAACTACTGCAAATATATATCTGTCCATCACCTAGGATGCTCTTACATAGTGCTTAATCCATCTTTTGTATTTGTCCGAGTGTATTTCCACAAAGTTACTCAATTGTCTTCTGCTCTTGCAATTATTTTTGAGAAATATTTTTATAGTACTCACTATTTCTCAAGCTTCTGAGATAACAGAATCCACTGATAACAATGAAAACAACAACTCTGGTTTAGGTGCTCAAAAGAAAACTGCCTTGCTACAAGCTCGAGAAATGTTTTACTACATATTTTGCTGCAATGTGTGTTGTTACTCTACATGACTTAATTATATTAAGTAAGCATTTTATAAAATACGTTCTTCCTTACAGCGGTACTTCTCTTCCAGAAGGCCCTTAGAAAGGGACATCAAGCCAATTTTCAGGGACTGCACTCGAATTTTCCCAGTTCGGCCACTGAAATTATAAAGACAAGACAATTTAATACAGTTTAATTTTACTTCATTCCAAATAAAGTCTCTTAAAAAATGCAAAAAGCATTGGTGAGTTCTACTTCAAATACACTTCAGATCTCCAAACAAATTAACACTACCAATCACATTAGGAATGCTTCCCTTACAAAAGCTTTTCCCTTACAAATCGCCTTCTAAGTGGTTTACATGTCAAAACAGTTTGTATTACTCCAAAAGGGCAGACATTTAGCTCTGTAAACCTCTCAACACAATTTAATAATGTGATATACACAGGCAAAAATACATGAGCACACAGCAGGAAAGCCTATTACTCAGTGTGAAACACAAGGACTGCAAAATAAAACCAAGTTTTCATATCACAGCAATTTATTCATTTTTTTCAATTAATTTTTAACTTTTATATTTAAAATGCTCCAATATACACGTGTACCAGGACATAAACAGCCCACCACATGCAGTAATTAAATGATATGGAGTTGTTGTTCTTTCTAAGCAGTATGACTTCAGGTTCATCTTGTTCAACATGAAGAAAAAGAACCACAACCCAAACCACAAAAAAAGCCCCACACCAAATCTTAAGCAACTTCAGAACAGATAAGTAGGTACCAAAACAAGTGATTTTAAACCTGCAAGACAAACCCTTTTCAGAAAGATACTAAAGCATTAAACCCAGGAAAAAGACATTTTCAAAGTTCAAAAGGTCAGTGCAGAAACATATTCTTAAAAGACCTGATGATTTCTTCTTTCAAAGACCAAAAAACATGATGTAATTTGTCTTTAGATGAGACATGGCCAAAAAAAAAATCATAATAGTAGTTAAATTATATATATTTTACACAAACCCCTGCATTTAAGGTTAGCTGGGTCCTTCACTAGGAATTCACAAAATCCTTATGGCTAAGCTGGCTGCC
>NW_009708121.1:10772-13390 GCF_000703405.1 Apaloderma vittatum | reverse complement strand
GGCACAGTTCTTTTTCCCCATTCTTAAATATCTTATCACAGAAGCGTTCCTCTCCTGTCACTTTACTGACAGGCTCAGCCTTGGTGCAGCGGCGGGGCCTCTTTGGAGCCGGCTGGCATTGGCTCTACTCCCTATTTGGAGCCGGCTGGCACTGGGTCTGTCTAACTCGGGAAGCTTCTAGCAGCTTCTTGCAGAAGCCACTCTGCAGTTTTCCCCCCGCCGCCGCCTAAATCCGGCCAGGCCAACCCAATACATGAAGCATAAAATATGCTTCCAAAAGCATCCTAGTTAAGGAACATCTGCCTTGATTCAGAGTGTTTGAAACTCACATGGGAAAATAGTGTTTAATGAAGCGCTTACTATTGTATTGTGGAGCAAACAGGCATCCAAATGCCTTTAAAAAAAAAAAAAAACACACCAAAAACCAGACTTGTCATCCTACTGCCTCTTCGGTAAAATGGGGATAATAACTGTCTGTTTCACCAGGAGTATCAGTCTAAATCCACAAAGGCAACCAAGCATTTCACATGTTGTTGTATGACATGCAGATGTTGTGAGAGATGCAGTAATTGTAAGAAAAGTAACTGCAATCCATGAATTACTCATAAATCTACCGTAGTGACAGTCAGTCAGTGAGCTTATTTCAGTGGTTCTGCCCATGGAGCAGGAATTTATGGAATAAAGGCTGTAGATACCCTGTTTATGATATGCAGACAGTAAGAGATGAGGTGTGTGTCACTTAGCACTGTTGTCTTTTCATGTTTGGGGGATTTGGGCCAGGGAGTGAAATCTTCTCCCTTTGCTAAGGAAATTATTCCACAGAGAATTATAACAATGTAATATATCCAAAGACAACTCTCTTGCATGCCAGGCTGACTGGCATCCTTAATTAGGTGTTTTCAGTCCATTTCATGGCTGTGTTGTAAGTCTTTTCTTGAGCGTTTGAGCGCCATGCAAGAACTTAACACATTTGCAGCTATAATGGCTTAATATCAAAATGATAAATGAAATATGGTTGGTTATCTACACCACGTATGAAAACAAAATCCAAAATCTTTTCAGAAAAAACTCTTTGGCAGCTCTGTGTTTCTCAGAAGATGGCCTAAGCACCCATAAAATTATTTACAGGTGTACAATAGATTTATCAGAGGTCTAAACAGCACATTTCTGTGATGATAGCTGTTGATTAAATTAACTTTTCATGACTTGGGTTTTAATTTGCTAGAACAGCAAAGTGGCAGCGCGTTCTACTTTTACAAGTCCTTTCCATCTGCTAGAATGGCAGTGAACCCGTGAAGTAATCCTACGGTGTTGTCAGCTAGCTTAGTTAAGACTGTTCATTAATTGGAGCGTTGTTGAAATAAAAATTCTACTTCCCCTGGGCAACCTATTGAAATACTTTCCATCACTTGTAATTTATCCAACGTGAAGTCAGGGTTGAGTTTCCTGCTGGTGTCGCACGAGTTAGCAGTGTTACACGGCACTTCTTCAGGGCTCTGGCAATAGAAGGGAGGCCGGATGGGTGGACCTCGGCCAGGCTGTGGCAGTGCGGAAGGAAGAAAAATGTTTATTTCTTCGTTATTTGTTGAAGATATGTTGTGGGTGAGCAAATGCAGCATGATTGACTCCCAAAAATCCATGTCTATCTTTAATGTGACATGAGGGAGGAGACCGATGCTAAACAAATGTCCGCTGTAGAAAGTTGCCTTGTGCACTCTGGAAGGCAAGAAATGAGTCAGATGTTGTAGAATAAGCATTTTATTAACTAGAAAGCTGCAAAGCAAGCGTCTGGAGATTGAGGACTGGTCTATGAATGGAAAAGATAACTTAGGTAGAGATAAGTAGATTCTGTTGTAATTGATTTGGTAGTACATTCTGAGAATTCTTTCAAATTCCTCCAGAATTAAACCACTGCAGAGGAAATTAAAAACTCATTAACTGATATCTTTCATTTTATCCACTGGTGTGTAACCTCCTAATTTAAGTAAACATTGCTGCAACACTAATTGTAAATAACGCTGGAGATATGTGGTGTAGACCGTATCCCGCTGTGAAACCAGGTGACCTTTTGCTTTTACGTTCCACTGGATTTTACATACACCAGATCATCCCAATTCATGTCACAGAACAGCTTCCCATGTGCGAACAGCAAAATACATCTGGCATTTAAAATCAGCATCTTCCTCAAGCTATTCTGTCAAAATGAGAACAGCCATAAAGGGTCAACAGCTTGGCACTCCGGCAATAGAAACCAGTGTTTACAGCTCATCAGGCCTTTAAAAATGGCTTGCTGTAGGGCAAGATGCATTTCAGGCTCAAAATATGGAGGTATGCAACACAGAAAAAGGTAATAAAATTCATTACAGTATTCATGATTGTTCGTATTTTAAATGATTTATTTTTTTTTGTGCACACACCAACCTCTTCTTTTGTACATTCCTTTTCTTAGCACGAGTGTTGTTAATTAAAATTTTACTGACCTGGCCAGCTCAGAAAGCAAATGTTAAGCTTGCGTGTTGTGAATGCTTTACAGCAAATCCCAGCATTGTTTTCTATCTGCATTTGAAGCAGGACTGATGTAAAATGATTGGGGTTTTTTTTTTTTTCCAATTAAGTAT
>NW_009708121.1:0-10741 GCF_000703405.1 Apaloderma vittatum | reverse complement strand
AAGAGTGTCGGCTTCACTTTTGCTGTATCAACAGCAGGTTGGACTTCAAAGATCTTACACATAAGAGGAAGTTGTTTGCTAGTGCTACATAAAAATGAAGCCATTCAGTAGTTAAAGGACCTTAAAATAAAAGGAAGTGCTTGGCATCCTTAATTAAGACCCTTGGAAAAGAGACTGTTGGCTGAAGAACTGAATAATTAATTGCATTTTTTACATTGCTTGTTGAGAATTGCTAGTGACCCCGTTGCGTCCCTCAAGCCTTAAAGCCACGGGGGAATGCCAGCACGTTCACCGACTTCATTGGGCCAGACTCAGCTCCCAGGAAGGCTTCACCAGTCCCTGATCCAAGCAGGGAGATAGATCCATGGAACTGTCAGGGTGCCAGGTCCCAATTACATTGATTATTAGGAAGTTGGGGTTCAGTTTTGTCATTGACCGCTGGCAGATTGTCACTGACCACTGTTTGGCAGATTCTGTGTAGTAGGACATTGTTAAGCAGTGATTAAAATCTAGATACACCGAGCTTGTTCTGAAGTGCATGCCTTGATATTTTCAAAGCTGCAGATGTAGAAAGCAAGGGGAAAAAAGAAGTAGTACAATTATTGAATATCTCTATGTTGGATCAAGGTACAAACTCTGGTATTTACTTTTCTGATTAGAAAGATGTGACTGCAGTCAATGAATATTAAAAAAAAAATCTTTAATACAATAAATGTTTTCGTTGTGATCCAAACTGCACCATCCACAGCTTGATAATGTTGTTTAGATAGTTAAGAGTTTGTTAGAATGTAATTTTAACTATTTACCATGACCAGCTGTTAGTGAGACTCCGCGCATTCTGCATCTTCTATATCCAGAAATTAAAAACAAAGGACTGACCGCTTGACACCATTGCAGTTCTTGAAATAAAGCTTGGTGAGCTCGATTTGTTGTGGCTGCTAAATGACTCTGCTCACCAATGTGAATGCTTAATGAAATTCCTGTTAGGGGATGGCACTATGGTAATTGATGGCATTATGAAAGTGCCAGAAGCTGAATGGAAGTCTCATTCTGTTAAGCCCTTTTTTTTGGAATAGAAGTTTAAAACAGGCTTTCTGAAATGCACACCTGATATTTGTTCTGACCTCTGGAGAGGTGCTCTTCCCCTCCCTGTGATAATTTCAGTCTCTCCACAAGATCCTTGGAGCTCTGTGATGTATTCTATGGATGAATTGGTTTTGTACTCTAGAGTAACTGCTGTATATAAAGCATATTGGTAGCGAGGTGAGGATAAAAAGCATCGCAGGCAAGCACAGGTGGCAAGTGCAGAGTTTCCTCCATCTTAGAAGACAGGTTAATAGAAACCCTGTACCTTTACATCTGTTTGGAAACTCTCTGAACTCATGAGCATTTCTAATCAATCTGTATTGGGACATTCTTAATTATTGCTCTAAGTAGAATTTTTGTTTCTGTACCCACTTACAGGTATGCAGCTTTTGAAGGTGATGGGCTGTTTCCTCTCTCCAACTGATTTAAATTCTCCATGTAGCCACACTTAATGTTTGAAATAAAACATAGTCGAAAGGAGTATTTGAAAGTTATGACTAGCAGACCTGATATTGCAAAAGGTGATCCTTCCTTCCATTACTAATGTTTCTTCCTCCTCTTCGTATTTCTCAGAAAGCAGCTCAGTGCAAGTATGTACAATGTGAGCTGGTTCCACCCTTGAGTTCTTCTGTGAAGACCTCACTTTCTTCTTCCTATCTAAAGTTGAGTGTCCTGTGTCCTCAGTGTGTCTAATGCATTAAGTGTAGAATTTAATGCTGTAATTATTAGAGCTTGAAGGAAGAAGCTCATTGAAGGTACTTCAGGTTATCACCTTTCCAAATATGTTCTATAACAGAAGCTGATTTCCTAATCAGTTTTGTCATTCACATATATCTGGCCGAGGGTGGCTCTTGCACAGTAGGGTATGAATAAATTATTTCCATAGCACTTGCATGTTTTTTTTCATTATGAATCTTAGGCTTTCCTTTTCCTTAAAAGCATTATTTTGCTGCTAAATCAAGAGCTGTAGAAAGAGACAATACTGAGTATTTGCATTTGAAATAACACAGCCCATTCACCTCAGCAAAGAGCTGCAGCAAAGTATGTCCTAGCTCTCCTCTAAACAATGGGTACTACATCTACTAATCAACTGAGTAGATGTTATGAGGATGTAACCAGGTGGATGGGTACAGTGGGCGTGGTTTATATGGATTTCAGTAAAGCATTTGATACCGTCTCCCAGCATCCTCGTAGCTAAACTGAGCTGGTGGAAGTCATTGCTAGGCCACTCATCATCATCTCGTTGTGGGCAGCAGGTGAGGTGCCTGAGGACTGGAGGAAAGCAAATGTCACTCCAGTTGTCAGAAAGAGCAAGAAGGATGATCCAGGTAACTATAGACGGATCAGCCTCACCTCCATCCCTGGAAAGATGATGGAACAACTTATCCTTGCTGCTGTCTCCGAGCATATCAAGGATAAGAGGGTCTTTAGGAGCAGTGAATGTGTTTTTTCCAAGGGAGAGTCATGTCTGACCAACCTGAGAGCCTTTTATGAGGATGTAACCAGGTGATAGATGATGGCTGTGCAGTGTATGTAGTCTGTCTGGGTAACAGTAAAGCATTTGGCACTGCTCTCCCACAGCATCCTCACAGCTCAACTGGCTGGTCAGGTGGTGAGGTGGGTTGGGAACTGGTTGAAGGGAAGAAGTCAGAGAGCTGTGGTCAATGGGGCAGAGTGTAGTTGGAGGCCTGTGTCTAGTGGGGTCCCTCAGGGGTCAGTCCTGGGGCCCTTTCTGTATATTCATCAGTGACCTGGACAAGGGATTAGAGAGCACTGTCAGCAAGTTTGCTGGTGACACAGAACTGGGAGGAGTGGCTGACACCCCAGCAGGCTGTGTTCAAAGAGACCTGGACAGGCTGGAGATGTAGACTGTGTGTTCCTGTTGAAATGGTGAAGAGAGGCAAAGCAAAAGAGCGAAGGAGAGAACCTAAGTCAGGGAGATCTCACTGATAGCCAGCTTAAAGTAATTGAACTTGTCCTACTGAACAACGTGCATTTTGGATCAGGCTCGTGCCCGCTGTGTTGGCACCCGGACATGGTAGAACAGAGCAGGGACTAGGGGAGGGAGTAACGAAGGAAGGGAATTGCCCAGCTGCCGAGGTCACTGGCAGCAGTGAGGGATCTAACCAGGTGACAAGTGGCTGCTGTGAAGCTGTGACTTTGCCACCACCCTTGATTTGTAGTTGTATTGATTTTTCTCATGGTAGGAGATGAGAATAAATCTATTTGGAAAGCTGGATGCACAGACCTGTCTTCTGCAGCTGCTGCCCAGCAGGTCATTTCCCAAAGACTAGCAACTATTCTTTATGTTGTAACAAGAATGAGAAAATAAAAAGGGAAAAACATCTACCATGTTCCTCAAAATAGCTGGATCAAAGCAGTTACTCTGAATAGTGTTTCATACCTTTGTCTGGAATTGGCCTTACTTTTGAAATCAGTAGAAGATTTTTCATTGATTGGATTCTTAAGTGCAGTTCCTTCAAACATTTCAGTGTTCATAAATTTTGGATTTAAGCACCTAGATAGACACCGAGGTGGTCATGAATAAGCAAGCTCCTGGAGAAATGAGCAACTTAAGGCTTAGTGCTTACCCATGCCTGCAGGATACTTGTGAGATGGAACATAGCAAGGAAACAAAAATCAACTTTCAGGAGGTCTTCCCCCCGGAGTTTTATCCCTGGGAAGAATGCTGCACTGCCCTGTACACCTCGTGCTTTAATAAAAAATAACAAATGCAGAGCAAGACTGATATATTTTACTGATTGCCCATAAGGAAGCTTTCATCCCTGCTATAAGCCCAGTTTTTAACAAAGAGTTTATTTGGTTTAGTTTAGTATTCTGCTTAAAAGTGGGTGTTCAAATGGTTTTTTGAAGGGATCCAGGGTGCATTGGGAGGGGAGGAGGAAGGTAACTTTCACCGTTTGGATTTGAGTGTTCAGATTCAGAACTTTTTGTCTTTCTGGGCTGCTGAAGGCTGTAATTAAATCTGACAGCACTTTGAAATGATTAAGTGATAAGAATTGCGTGTCATGCATTAAAATGAGTATTTTTATGTCGACTTTTTGTATTTTGAGATTTTTTTCAGTTCCCAGTATCTGTTTAAAGAAAATAATTAAGAAAATGTAGACCTTATGTGACTATTTTCTTCACCTCCTGCTCGTATGCTTAGAAGAGCAGATAATAGGTGTTCTGCGCTTTAGAAATGGCTTTTTATTCAGGTCAAAGTTAATCATGCTGCAGTTAAAAATGGATTATCAGACATGGAACTCTCTCCATTGTTGGCTGGGAGTCAGTACTCATCTAGCAAAACTCTCTCACCATTTTTCTTCCTTTTTTTTTTTTTTTTTTCCCTGCTGATCTCTTGAGACCCTTTTCCTAGCTGTGAGCAGCGGCATGCCAATTTCAATTAACTTTTCCTTTAAAACAAATGTTATCATCTGCTCAGTGCTTGTGACTTTCAGTTTCTAACGAGGATAATGGGAGAGTGTGGGAATGTGGCTCCGTTTCATAGAATAATAGAACAATTCAGGTTGGAAAAGACCCTTGAGATCATCAAGTCCAACCATTAACCCTACACTACAAGGTCACCCCTAAACCGTATCACCCAACACCACATCTAAACAACACTTGAACACATCCAGGGATGGCGACTCAACCCCCTCCCCAGGCAGTCTGTTCCAGGGTCTGACCACTCTTTCTGTGAAGAATTTCTTCCTAATGTCCAGCCTGAACTTGCCCTGTTGCAACTTGCAACCCTTCCCCCTGGTTCTGTCCCTAATGACCTGTGAGAAGAGACCAGCACCAACCTCTCTACAATGTCCTTTCAAGTAATTGTAGAGCATGATGAGATCCCCCCTCAGCCTCCTCTTCGTCAAACTGAACAGACCCAGCTCCCTCAATCGCTCCTCACAAGGTCTGTTCTCCAGGCCCTTCACCAGCTTTGTTGCCCTCCTCTGCACTCGCTCCAACACCTCGAGATCTCTTTCTGAAGGATGTCAGTGCACCTTGGTGACCATCATTAACCATTATCCATCTGGGGCATTTCTTCAGGTTACCCGTGATTTAAAGGTCAAGCCAAGGCCTGAAGGCTGAGCTCTCTGAAATACAGACGTGTTCTTTTCAGGAACAGCCCATTGCTGTTAAAATGATGGGCTGCTTTCGCATTGTGACCACTGGGCCAAGGCTTCCTCACAAGGCTTTTGGAGAGAGCTACCAGTTACATGTCTGTCAATCAATTATGCTGTTAGATTGCTGATCTTACTGGAGGAGAAGGCAGCAAGAAAGTTCCATCGAGTTATCCTAAATTGTGTTTTCCTCTGCCTTGGGGAAAAGAAAAATAATTGTAGAAATTATTATGCCTTACCAGAAGACACGGTTCTCTCTGAAAGACCTCATTTTAGTCTTTTAAGCCATTAAAAATGAAGATGTGTACCCATTTTAAAACAGAAATCCAACCACTTTCTTTTCAAAATTTGAATGCTTCTAGTGTTTTCAGTGCTTCTTACACTTGTTGCTTTGTGAAGTTCAAATAAAAAAAGATCAACCCGCTCTTGTTTTCTTCTTTTCCCTCTTCCCACCACCCCAAACCCCTTTAATTTTGCCTGTAATGGTTTGACTCTTCTGCTCCTGGCTCTTTCTAGGAATCTTTAGCTGTACCCTAAGCACAGAGCTGTCTTAAAACTGTTGTCTTGGCCCAAATAACCGTGTGTGCCCAAATGTTAAAACCTGGAAAAAACCAAGTCGGAAAAATAAACAGTTCTTGGTCCAAAACAAATATATCCTGGGCTTCTTCCCCAGTGTTTGGTGAAAATAAAGCTCTTGCTTCTTTTTGGCCCAAGAAGAAAGTAGTAAATGTGAGATAATATAAAAAAGGGAAAGCTGAGACTTTGGTTCATTCTTTTTAAGGACATAAGGCAAAAGAGGGAAGGGAGGCTGCAGGCCAAAAATATACAAGAGGGTTTCAGTCACGTATTTTGGGCCAAATAATCGCTTCATAGTTGCTTTTCTGAGATTGTTATTTTTTTGTTTATGTTGCCAAAGCTATATGGAACTGCAGTTAGAATCCAGGTGGATCTGTAGCACTGCATTATAAACAATGACCCAGATACTTAAATGTATTATTTGAATTGTTTCAGAAGTAGAAATCATGACTCTGCCAAACAGGATCTTGGGAGCTGGTGTATTGGACAATATCAATGTTCTGTCCGGACTTGGAACTTGTTTTTTAACAGATGTGGTTTCCTGATGCTTTAGAGAAGATTGCCAGAGCCTCCATAATAAATAAAATAGAGAAAAAAAAAAGTTGAAAATAAGACAAGGTGACTAGAGTTGAATCCATCGATGCACACCTGTGTGTAGTCATGGGGTACGCTTGTTGTTGGCTGTGGAAAATGGCTCATACGGACTTAAGAAACGTTTGAAGTGGTGACTTAAAAGATGTTAAATGCCAGGTATTCAAGTGTGTTTTTGAGATAGCATGCTCTTCAGCTAAATCTTTAGGCCCTTTATGAGGGCATCACTGAATTGTGTAAATAATTCTTGATCTTTTGCTTAGTATTCTTTATATTTTCTTAAAAAAATAAATTGCGGTCTATCTCCGTTGATGCATTCATAATTCATTTATTTTAAATTCCTTTACAGCTACTTGGGGATTTTTATTTTTCTTGTGTCACATTGGGAACAAAAATGTACAGTGTTGAGTGAAGTCTGTTATCTTATTCAGATGACAAAGCCATATATTATTCATACTGTAATACCTAAACTGCAGGAATTGATAGATGGGACTTATATAGTCAACTCCCAAGCAATCTAGAAATATGTTTTAAAAATAAACTGCTCTTCGAGTGGTTAATTCAAAATCGGATGGATTACTGTAAGATACTCCATGTGATTATTTTTACTGTTGGGACTCAAACTACCAACATATATTTTCTGACAGAGGCTGGAAAAGTCTTAACGCATCTTATTTTTTCCTTCCATTTCTGTGATTTAAAATCTGAGAAAGGGACAAGCAGCTCAATAATTTAGTGCAGTCAGATGAAAACTGTCTTAACCCATTCGTTCGATTGTAGGATATTATGGAGTCTTAAGTACTGAACAATGGCATTTAGATTGTATAATCCATATTCAAAATAACTTCTAGGTGGAAGGAAACCTGGCCATTGTGGAGGAGATTAATGTTTTTGTTGGATCACTTTATTTGATATGGAAAGATTTGGTCAGCGTGAAAGAATATTGCAGGATTATTCCTCATACAGAGGAGTAGGTGTTATGGCTATGGTGTCAAGAGTTTTTCTTGTACGTAATTTACTCAACTACAGTAAAGGACTTAAAACCAGAGTCATCTTAAATCACGGCTGTCACACAGACATTGATGGGAAAAATATCCCAAATCATGCTAAAACTCCTAAAATATTCTCAGTGAATGACCTTTTTAATGACTTAAGAGGAGATCTAGAAAAAGTCAATGCTTTTACTGCAATAATTTACTGTTCAGACTGTAATAAATGTACTATTTGCCTGAGATGAAGCTAAACATCTTGTCTCATAATCACAAATAATGACCTGGTACCTTGGCTAGCTAAGATTGCTCGTGTCTTCCAGCCCAACGCAGTCTAGGATTCTAGGATTCTAGGATTCTGTCTTCCTAGAACATCTGAGGCCAAGTGCTTGTTTGTTGGAAGTTTTCTTCACTCCCTACTCTCTGTTTAGGAGATTGAGACCACTTGTGCATGTATCACAGAGACCAGATGGTGATGGCTTTTTGGATCTGGTGGGGAATCCTTTCTGAATTCTTCTTGGCTTTGTCTCTGCAGTTACAGAGCTGAGGAATCATGAACTACTTTTGTAGTGTTTGTGTTTTCTAAAAACCATTTTGTTTGAAGTCACAGTTCTCGTTTAAGTATCAGAATAATAACCGACAGCCTGGTGCTTAAATTAAAGCTGTGTTCCTCTGAAACCTGACCTATTCCCATGAAAACCTGACTCTTGAATCCGATTGATTTATTTATAAAAGGGAAACAGGGAGATTACTCCTGTCTCTTCCTGGTTTTATGTTACATTTTCAAATTTATCTTGTCATCTGAAAACCATGGTGAATTTGGAAGGACGCTATTTATGTTTCGGGAAGACCCTTCTCCATACCTGCCACTTGCCAGGGTGGATTTTGACTAATTTGTTGTTCTCGTGAAGGGCAAAATCAATGAGAATTGTCCTCAGCTGAGATTTTGTTTCTGAGTGTGGTGTTACATTTAACCAATCGTTTAATACCAATGACGTGTGTGCCAGGTTTGATCAGCCGTAACAACTGAGTAAAGACAAGGCTGTCATGCAAGCCTTTATTGATCTGTTCAGCATTTGCTTTTAAGATCCTGTGGGTTAACTTCGATTATGACTGTTAAATTCTCACTCCTCTTCAATCTGCTCTCTCTCAACTGGAGAAAGCCTTTCTTAATTCTCAGAAAACTTCAACGTGTCCCGAAAGATGTAACTTGTAAAAAATCATAGCGTATACTGTATTTTGTCAGCATTAAGCTCAGAGATGAACATGACTGAAAATCAATAATGCACTTGGCCTGCAGCCTCATCACTCATTGATTTACATGTCGTTTGTCTCCATAGAAAATGCAATTATTGCTTAAATACAATACAGTACTTCACCAGTAGGATACAAATGTCACCACTGCATAAAAAGGTCACACTTGCATGCAAATGATTGTCAACCCAATCTCATGCTTGTAGCTGCCGTTATTTTGAAGAAGTTGTTAAGAAATGGGAGACCTCGTCTTAATTCTGCTGACATTAATGGGAGATGTTGATTTAGGTGGCAGCAATTCTCTGGTTTTACGTAGGTTCTTTGCGCTTCTTCAGTCGTACAAAGTGCAGCTGAGGCGGCTCACAAAGATAAAAGAGGATTTCCTCTGCCTGATTGTGTCGCTGGTGCGTGCCATCAGGAGAAGCTGCTGCGGTTTTCACAAGATTACGGTCTAAAGCAAAGTCTTGACTCACCTGCTTTGAATTCTCTGTGACCTCAGCGGTACTGAATACCGAGACACAAGCCTGCTCTTTAGAAGCTTTTGAGTGCCTCAGAGTTTTCTTGTTTCCTTTTCCATCCCTGCTCTGGTTGTGACGAGCAGGGTCACTGTCCTAAGCGCTTGCTTCTCAGCTGAAGAGACAAAGAGGGAGAGCCAGGTGCCCATGGACAAAGCAAACAAGCAAAAGATAGGATTAGTTTAAATATATTTTTGCCTCTGTAGTTGGAAAATAGAGCCTTCAACAGTTCTTCCAAATACATTGAGAAAGCCGTAGCAAAAAATACCATCAAAGAAATGTTCTTGTTCTAACATAATTTGAGCCTTTCATGGTGGTCGCTCTATTGCAATCTAGCTTTTGTAATTTATTAAAGTATCTAATTTAGGTAAGGAATCTCCATGAAGTGGCACTATGTGGCATTATACTGCAGAATACCTGGTGAGCAATAGAGAAGGAAAAAAAAATTTCTCATGTTAGGTCTTTTTTTTTCTTTGTAGCTTTGAAGCTATTGAGGAAAATCTTCCCATAGAAGAAGAAGAGGGTAGGAATGAAAAGGAATTCAAGAAAGATTGCTGGATTTACTGTAAGAGCTTAATGCCCTATGCCGTGTAGAGAAACAGATTTTCACCTCTGTTACAGTAGGATGTGTAACAGCCCTAACTCTTTCACATGGTAACATGTTTATTGCTTAATAAATGTGCTCATATCTTTAGGAAGAAGTTCAGTTTTTCCAGACTGAAATAGAGAGAAAGGGAGGTAACAGCAACTTTAAAGCTCTGTAAAGTCCTGTGTCATCTGTCAGGTGGTCAAAGGCACAGCTTTATTTATTTAATTAAACTTTTAAAAAAATCTAAAATCTTCACTTGAAGTACTGCTTAGTCACAGAAGTCTTCTGTAATTTAGTTTCTCACTTGCTTTTACAATTTTCTTCTGCAACATCCTAATCAAATTATTTTTAGAGGAAATATTACTTGTAATTAGGAGGCCCGTAAATTACTGTGTTGTTCCATATTAGGGAACACTGCCATTTTGTCTGATATTTTGATCTAAAAGTTAATATGTTTACATCTTTCATCTGAACACACAATGCCCAGGTTTGGCACACCTTGTTTAATAGGGGAATTTATATACGTATAAAATACAATCTTCTTTTTTTATGTACATATAAAATGCCATCTAATAAAAGAGAATGAATTCACCTTAAACCTTTGGTTGTTCTGGTTTAAATTTTCGCTTTGTGAATGAGCAGCATATTAAGATTAATAACAGTGTATTTATATAGAACTCTGTGAGTTTGGCCCCTCTCTCAGGTGTTTGAGCTCAGATACTTTCTCCCAGCATGGCTAATTTAAATAATCGGAAATTCAAACCTTTGCAGTTTAACGTACTTATTTTAATATTAATCTGAAATTTAAAGTACTGTGGTTTAATATCCTTGGAGCTCTGTCTGTTGTACATGTGGGTTAAAGATTCAATACGTATGTGTTAAAAAGCAGAACTGATGGTTGATAATGTTCTGCTCGTTAGAACCATGCCAGCCACTTTGCTCTGAAGAAAACTCTTGACTATTCAAAGATCAGGAAAATCAGCATTGATGCCAACCCTGACCTTTTTTTTTTTTTTT
>NW_009708120.1:0-732 GCF_000703405.1 Apaloderma vittatum | reverse complement strand
TCTTTTCAGTGATGTCCAATGACAGGACAGGAGGCAACAGGCAAGCTGGAACATAGGAGGTTCCATAAAAATATTAGAAAAAACTTTTTCACTGTGAGAGTGATGAAGCCCTGGAACAGGCTGCCCAAGAAGATTGTGGAATCTCCTTCTTTGGAGACATTCAAAACCTGCCTGGATGAGTACTTGTGTGACCTACTGTGGGTGATCCTGCTCTGGCAGGGGGGCTGGACTAGATGATCTTTTGATGTCCCTTCCAATGCCTAACATTATGCGATTCTGTGATTCTGTGATTCTGTGGCGCCAGCATTTTGCTATTCCTGTGTTATTCTACCTGGTGTGGTTAGCTTTTTTGTTAAGACTTCAGCAGCAGGGCTGGGTTCTGGAAAGGGCTGCTTGCATGCGCAGAGCCCTCCTTGGGTGGTATTACATCCTGCAAAGAGCTCACTACGTACAGGCGGTATTTAAATTTCCACACACCACTTACAGTCATCCCCAGAAGGCTAATTCTGCTGCGGTCCACAGCAGGATATCAGGGTCTCGAGCCTTGTCCATCTGTTTGCTTGTGTTTTCTTCTGCATTCTTTGCTTTTGGCCTCTCAGATGCGTTATCAAGTTTCGCTATTATTTTTCCATTCATCTTCTTCTTTCCTGACTCATTTAGCAAACAAATGCTTCTTGACCACTTGTGTGTTGAGATGCAGCGTCTAGCTCAGTGTGGTGGAAAGTGTGAACC
>NW_009708119.1:0-2220 GCF_000703405.1 Apaloderma vittatum | reverse complement strand
AGAAGAGTTACTCGCTTCAATCCCGTGCTTCCCAGAACACGCTCTCCCTTGGATGGGCCTGGGCTGGTTTTTAGGAGGAGCCCGGAGGCTGCCTTCCAGACCAGGCCTGCTGTCCCTCCCATCAGCCAGCGACCTGCGAGCACAGCTCTTGCCAGGGTCAGGGAGCACCATCAGAGTGCAGAGGAGCCTGTGTCCTCAAGCAAGGCATCCTTGAGAAACAGCACGTGCCTTCACTGCACTCTCAGCAACAGCCTGTAAGGCAGCAAGAGATGGGATTACAGACACGCTCTTCTCCAGCAGCAGCCAGGGACGCACAGTCAGAGCAAGCCAAGAAGTGGTGAAGGCTGTGGGCAGCTCACGGGTACCATGCTCAAGCAGCATCCTCTCCAGAGGGAGGTTTCAACAGCAGGAACAAAGTCCTGTTCACCTCAGAGAGCATCACAACACATCTTCTTAATTAAGAACTGAAGCACAAGCTAACACATTCACAAAAAAAAGACTTTTTTTTTCTTTTAAGTTTTATGTCAATGAGTAAACCAGTGTTCTCCAAATACTGTAAGAGGCAAAACAAATTAATTTTTTCCCCTTTAAATTTCTTTAGTGCAAGAATGGAATCATGAGTCTTAGAATCAAGTAAAATAGAACCATTTGTAAAAGCATTATATCGATCTACATGGCACGGAAAATGCTCTGCATTTAACGACATCTCATTCCATTATGATATGACACACTGGAGATAAAATTTTTAAGAGAGACACAGACAATTTCATCAGCAAGAACCGATCTCTTGCTGGGTGAGTAATGTTACAGTACGTATTCTCACATTTCAAAAGTTAAACACTGGGAACAACATACATGGTGACAGGTTTCCTCCAACACCTTTTTAATAGCATGAAAAACAATACAGAGTAACATGTTTGCAGCAGTCGTTCAATTTAAAGTGACTGATGAAAGGATTTTAAAGTAAGATATCAAATAACTATTTTCATAATTAAATTTCAACACAATTCAGTTGTTGAAGATTATCACAGAGTATTTTATTAACTCTATTACTATCTTGGTGTTTCTACTGGTTTTCTGCCCACTCACACTTTGCATATAATTATCCGGAAACTATGAACCATGTCTACTAACTACAGAGGGTTTTTCCCCTACACCTTTTCCATACCTTTTCTATAAGCATGCTCTCAATTCATCACAATTTAATATTTCTTCCATTGCATTTTGAGGCAAGTTTTAGAAGAGTGATATTAAAATTCATTGGGGGAGTATTCCTGTAAGCTCATTAGGCCAAATTCTCAGAATTCATGAAATAAACTCTTGTGGTTTAAGGGGAGGGCAGCAAAAGAAAGTTGGGCCTAAAAGGCAATTGAAGTGTCTCGCTTCCGATTTGAGACTGCAACTTCTACAGTATATATTAACTCCAGGATGTACACTGCGTAAATATAATTTATTTACATTTGGAAATATAACTGGTACTTTCATCAAAAGCCCATTCAGCTATTTTTTTTCCTCTTCTCGTTATTATTTAATCAGGATAGCAATTCTATGCCAACAAAACTGATGAAAAGTAGGAAAAGAGTTAAAAGAATGATGAACTGACAGCTCAGTTTTCACATCTGATAATATTTCAGAATCTTCCTGTGTACTAACCAACAGCTTCCTAAAGCCCAAGTGATTTACAGGAGACTTCAATATGAAAAATGTAAATAAGCACTCCGTTCCGAAAAATTTCACAAATGCAGAAGTGGTCATGGGCTAAAACCAAACTGCTTCTGAAGTGATTTCAGACCCTCTGCTCCAGGAAACACTAAAAAGAGCTTGTACCACAATTTCTGTGCGATCCTACATCAGTAAATGAAGAAAGCAAAAAAAAAAAAAAAAAAAGTGTAACCCTTGCAATGTTTTCACGAAGAAAATACAAACATGACCAAGTTCTCCACGGGTCTTAAAATCCCTGGTTGTGGAAGGTGTTAGGTCTTGTACACGCAGAGTACTCATTTAGAAGACTTAGAGCTGCAAACCAGAACTTTTTCCAATCCCTCCAGCGAAAGGTGAAGAAGGAACGCAGGAGGAATGCGCTTTAATTCGGGCAGCATCGGTTACCAAACGATCGTTTCCATCACTGCTGTGACACCACGAACCTGTTTAACTCCGCGCTCGCCTGCGGAGGCTTCGGGAACACGGACGAAACTCTCCTTCAGGGCGATCCACGAAAAC
>NW_009708118.1:3477-3800 GCF_000703405.1 Apaloderma vittatum | reverse complement strand
GGCGGCTGGTAGTGGGCTGCCCGGGGCCGGCTGAGCGGAGCCGGTGGGCCACACAGTCCTTGCCTGGCCTGGCCTGCTCACTATGGTCCTCCTCTGTTTTCTTTTTCCTACTCTTCCTTGCTCTCTCACGGCCACGTCCCTTCTCAGAACCCTTGCGTTTACCGCCTGCCGGGGCCTCCGCATTGCTGTTGGGGTTCCAGGCTCCGGGTGCTGCTGTCTCCAGTGGTGATGTGCTCTCCGGAGTAGTGCAGGAGGGCTCTTTCCCATGCAGTTTCTCCTCCTTCTCCTCCTCCATCCTGTTTTCCTGGGCTGGAGCTCCTAGA
>NW_009708118.1:3101-3449 GCF_000703405.1 Apaloderma vittatum | reverse complement strand
CGTACCCCTCTCTGCGCCCAGAACCTGGGGCTCCAGGTCAGGGAACTTGGGAGCCAACGGCTGCAGGACCACAGGGATCTCCACACTCTGCCCCTCACCAGGCACAATTTCCAGCAGGACAGGACCACTCAGGAGCTCCTTTGCCACAGGCTCGGTCTCAGGGTCCAGGCACACAGTGAAGGTGGGCAGGCAGTATGGGTGCATGGACTTCACCAACTCGCTCAGGGACACGTCACCTGTGTTGATGATGCAGGGATCTTCACGTTCCTCCAGTGCCGCCCCAGCCCCGTTCACACAAAACTCCCTGGCCTCCACGCTGTCTAGCTCAGGGCTCAAGGCAGCATCCTC
>NW_009708118.1:2709-3073 GCF_000703405.1 Apaloderma vittatum | reverse complement strand
AAACTCCCTGGCCTCCACGCTGTGTATCTCAGGGCTCAAGGCAGCATCCTCCTCCTCTTCCTCCCCATCGCTGCGTTGCGGCAAGGGCTGCTCTCGGACCCGGTGCCGGCCCACCTTCCTCTCCACCCTTGGTGTGCTGCACACTTGCTTCTTTGGCAGCACAGGGTCCTCAAGGCAGTGAGTGGCGTGGTCCCAAGCCAGGTCTGCGTCAGTCTGGGAAGGTGAAACAGAACGAACGTCAGCTCCTGGGTTTTCACCAGAGATCCCCCCAGGCACTGCCAGCCGTAGGTCCGCCCCTGGGCGAACAAGAAGCTGGAACACATTTGACCCTCCCAGTAAAAGACAACAGAGCTGGAAACCCAGC
>NW_009708118.1:0-2503 GCF_000703405.1 Apaloderma vittatum | reverse complement strand
GCTGCTGCTGCTGCTGAGGGGCCTGAGAGCCTTGGGCTGCTCCAGGGCAGGGCTCTCCCACTCCAGCGATGGACGGGATAAGCTGAGAAACTTCTGAAACTGGAGAGGAGACGGTAGGATGAGGTAGCAGCAGGTTTCTGCTGTTTGAGGTGACAGGCCAGACTCAGCCCCATGTCACTCCAGAGAGCCCAGGAGCAAACTCAGCCCCATTTCACCCATGGCATGCACAGCCCTGGTTGGTTGAGCAGAGGGGGACATGTTGCTCTCCAGAGCTTTTCGTGCTTCTCTGGCTCTACACTAAGACCCAAGGTGAAGGCATGTACCCCTAAGCCCACACCAGAGCCCCAGGGGTGTCCAGGGCTGGCTCAGCCCTTCCCTCACACTGCTCCTGGCAGAGCCCTGCCTGAGCATCTTCCCACCCGTTTTCGAGTCAGGCTAGCTCTGCCCTGCAACTCACCGATGGATTCTCCCGCTCCCGGGGAGAGGTCAGCAGCTCTGCGTCCATGATGGTGTCGAAGGGGGACAGGGTCTCATCGTCCGTGCTGTCCAGGATCTCGGTGATGGCAGTCAGCAGCGACAGCTCGTTCTGCGCATCCAGGCAGGCCTTGCTCTGCTGCAAGGGCAGGGGCAGTCTCAGCTGGCAACAGGGCACAGCTACGGGACCTGCCTACGGGGGACGCCACCACCCACTCCCACCCCTGCCACAGCCAGAGACAGGCCACCTGCCCCTTCCCCACCCTTGCATGGGCTCTCACCTCACTCAGAGAGAGGTCCTCAATGATGGAGATCACAGAGGAGTCGAGATAGTTCTGCATCGTCCCCAGGATCTCTTCAGCCTCCAGGATGGTTTCTGCATCCAGTGACGTTAAGTTCAGGTCATCCTCCTCAAGGGAAAAGCACTGTTGAGGAGCACGGGGAGCCACGTAAATGCTTTGCAGAGCACCACTACCAGCGCCAATCTCCGCAGCAGCAGCTGTCAGCTCCCGACAGCCCGCGCTGCAGACAGCGGCCAAGCTCACTGCTGCACCCCCCAGCACCCCTAAATAGGCAGAGGAGGAAGGCCAGAGGATGGCGCAGGAGACCTTACCCCCTCGCATTTCAGGAGAGGTTCAGGCCAGTCCACCTCCCTGTGCAAAGCCTCATCGCTGCTTTCATCCCTTACGGGGAGCAGGGATGTCCCCTGCCTGACACGCTCCGCAGCTGCGTCACTGGGACAGATGAACGGAAAAACCCCCAGCACCTCCCAGGCTCTGCCCAACACCACGCATCGCTCGTGCTGGACAGGGAGGGCAGAGGCAGTTCCCCTCCACCCCACAGACTGTCACGCGCTCCTCTGGCTGTCAGTGCTTCAGATAAGCCCAAAACCATTACAAAATTCATAACAAAAGCGCAGAGTCAGCAACAGAGATGTAGCCGGCTGCCACCGCTCGGGCCCTGCCCAACACCTCTGCTGCAGGCCACAAGAGGGCACGGGCTATGCTCACAGTCCAGAAACAAACTGGCTTTGTTACTCCTCCACCTTCAAGTTCCCAGCCCCACAGTCTTTCCAGTCCCCCAGCCAGCTCCAGGGATGTTCAGGTAATGCCAGATAACTTTGGAAAGATCTCTGCACCGCCCCCCATGGTGCCATGCAGCCCAGTGCCGCAGGGTGGTGCTTGGCGAGGGCAGGGGCTGCAGCCCCCAGCTCAGCAGAGCCACCGGACACACAGCCCCTGCCGGGAGCCGAGTGGCAGCGCAGGCGTGTCACTGGCACCAGACAGGACACGAACTTCTGTTTGCAGATGAGCTTAGGTAGAGATAACAGCAGTCAGGGAAGATAAAGGCACCAAGTTCGGATCCTTGGGAGAGCCCATTTTCCTCACAAAGCTGGCAGGAGGAGCCAGGGAGCCATCCCCTCCCCAGGAGACAGGGGACGCGCATCTGATGTGGCTCGGCCGTGTTTCACACGGGTACCTCAGCTTGCACAAGCCTGAGCCCATGCAAGAAAAAACAACCTCCCCAGACCCTCCTGTACTTTGATATCTTGTTCTGGCAAGAGGGAAGCTGCAGTGAATGGAGAGCAGGCATTTTACTAAATAGGTGCTTCCTAAAATATGGCAATACCAAAGCCACATGTCCAAATCCCTGGTCCCTGGGGCTCTTCAGAGACTTGCCCCACCGGCCAGAGCAGGCATCTGAGGCAGAGCCTCATGTGATCCCGGAGCGCAGGCATCTTGGGATGGGAATCAAAGCTAGGACACCTAGATCCACCCTTGCCCCAGCCTGTCACCACGTGTGGACACGACAGCCCCAAAGAGCAGGAGCCTGCAGTGGTGTTTGGGGCTCACCAGGCGGCCCAGACACCCTGTCCCACTGCCATGTGCCTGGGAGTGGAGCCCACCAGTGACACTGGGACACTGCCCGACCATGCGGACCAGGCTAGAGAGCAGCTTTACTGCTCAGCATCTCCAGCTGCCTCCCTCGGCCAGCGCTGGCTGCTGGTCAGAGCCCGGCGCAGAGCTCT
>NW_009708117.1:2925-3138 GCF_000703405.1 Apaloderma vittatum | reverse complement strand
CCGGCACCACCCACTCGTGGTATGTGAGTGCCTGGACCCCTCGTCCACCCCCAGGGCACGCAGGCTCCAGCTTTGCCTTTCTGCCCAGAACCGTGGGTTGTTTATTTTTCACTGCTCTGGGAAGCCCCGTGCCACGTTTGCACGGCACCGCCAGCCTGGCAGCGACTACAATGCCGTGGATAAAACAACGACATCACTGAGGAAACCGAGATG
>NW_009708117.1:2499-2742 GCF_000703405.1 Apaloderma vittatum | reverse complement strand
GGCGCTCAGCTTTGCCTGGGAGGTGATGCACGAGCGCAGGGATGGGCACGGCTCCACCAGTCAAACTGGGAGTAAACACAATACATCAAAATTTACCGGGAATTAATGTCCCAAACATCTGCTGGAGCAGGGGGTAGGCTGGCAGGTGACGGTCACTGGGGAACCCACAGCAGAGGAGCCTGGCACGGCTGTGGATGAGCGGGGTCTGGGGCTCAGCAGCTCCTGGGCCGGGCTTCCCAAACC
>NW_009708117.1:0-2389 GCF_000703405.1 Apaloderma vittatum | reverse complement strand
CAGGGCGTGGGCACGCGCGGCTCGAGGTCTCTGCAGGCTCCAGCGATGCTCCAGCATGTCCCACCCCATGGAGCCGCCACCAAGGGGCAGCGAGGGGCGCAGGGTACCACCGTGGGGAGGTTCTGCCCCACTTCCCTGGGGACAGCATCCGTCCCATGCACCAGCACCAGGGCTGAGATCTGGGGGCTCAGCCGCAGCGGGGGAGGGAGGTTCCCACCGCCCAGCCCAGCTGCGGGGGGGCCAGGTGGGGCCCCTCTGCCAGCAGGTGCAGCTGGTCAGGAGTGCAGTGGTTTGTGGGAATGTGTTGCCTTTGACAAAAAGTTCATCTCTAAAGAAAAATTGAGGATGTGGGGGGAAATTTTCCTGGTAAGGTCAAAACATTCAGCCTCAGCCTTTTCGGAGCAGAACATTTCTCTTCTCCATTTCAGCCTGCTGTTTTAATTTTGTACTAAAAATGTAAATAAAATCAAAATTTGGAATTAAATGTCCACATTTTCCCAAAGTAAGTAATATCTATTGACCTGACTTTAGAGTTTTCACACGATTTTGTTGCATGGAAGATTCTGGAATGGTCTCATTTCACTCATTCAGGAACCAGCTCCTCTTCCAGCATCGGCTGCTCTCCCGAGTGGCGAGGGCTGGCTTTCTGTTTCACACAGGTTTACTGCCTGCTGAAAGGCTCTTCTATTTCCCGCGGGGCTTGCTATTTTTACTATAATGTAAGTAACAAAATTTATAATAACAGATGATAATATCATCGGGGGACGTATGAGCCCATTAGAGCTGCACTTGTGTGACAGTAAATCGGGCAGAGCTTCCAGAAGAGAGGGACGCAGACCTGGGTGGTGCCTCAGCCGCTGCAGCAAGTGGGAGCGGTGATGCCGCAGCAGAACCTTTTAAAACGAGGTTTGTTTGGTACTGTCCCCTGCTGTAATTGCAGGGTGTAGGATGCTTTCCCTGGAAATGGGCACGATAACTGCTCCGCCTTCCTGCGGGGAACGTCAGTGGGCTGCCAGGACCATGAGCATGAGGGGAAAACCCGCAGCTGGTGCCACACCATGCGCGCTTTGGCTGGTCGAAGGCGCAGTTTCCTCGAGGATCGGCCGCGCTGTTACCTGGTAGTACCCGAAATCACTTTCCAAGGGGCCAGGTGCTGACTCTGGTGACTTATTCCAGGCTGTGACTCCAGAGTGGGCATCGCTGTGGGTGCCTGTCCCCGTGCAGGCTCCGGGCGTTGCACCCCTCCCTCGCCCAGCGTGGCTGTCGGCGCGGTGACAAGAGAACAATACTTTATGTAAATAACTTCCAAGCGTGGAGTTGCTCATTATTAATGCAGACAGTTCTGAAGGCGAAAGCAAACAGCATTTGGCAGCAAGAACTTTTAATGAGAATGTCATTAAGGAATTCAGATGGTGAACCACAAAGTGATTCCTGATGCACCCGGCTGACTTCCCTGCCTTCCCGTTCCTTTCGTGTCCACTAAACATAAAAATGTCATTTGTTTTTATAACCCCAGAATCCAGGCTTTCTCTCTCTCCTTTTATTAACCAATTTATTAGTGGGACAAGAGCAGCCAGTTGGAGTTGGAGGGCAGTGCCCTGTGAACCCTTTTTTTGCAACCGCCCTAATTATTTATTGCTATCAGACATCAGTGTTTCTATAAATTAAACCTTCTCTTCCCGAAGCTGCCCTGTGGGTTTAAATCAATACCATGCATCTCACATAATACACGATTATTAATAAGCAATGGTTTGAGATCATTCTGCATAACATTACTCCTTAGCCTGGCGGGTGGGGGAACGGTCCAGCACCCACAGGGCTGGGGCAGCCTCGGGAACCACAAAGTAAAAACTGGGGTTTGAAATGGTCAGAGAAGTGGTTCTAGTCTGTAGAATGTACTGGCACTTTGAAATGCATTTTCCTCTTGAGTTGGAATAAAAGTTAGATATTCACCTGAGACCGGGGTTAAAAAAAAAGGCCACATCTTAATTTGCAAGCATCTGAGCTCCTTTCTTGAAATATCAAATTGTTTCATTATGTATAAAAATGTGTTATCAAACATAACATGCTATATATTATAATGCTAAATATTTAATATTATATGCAATTTTAAGCAAAAGTAATTTAAGTAAGAACAGCAAATATATTTATTTTTAATATTTTACCTTATCAAATCAAAAATTTCAGCCAAATATAAAAAGAAAAAAAAAATTGTTTAATCTTTCTCCCATCAAAGGTGTCATCAAAACTGACATCCCCATGAGTATTTCCATTTCAATGAAAATGCTTTCCTTGATGGAAAACTGCTTTCCTTTGGAAGGGAAAAAAAAAACCAAACACCAAAAACAAAACCGAAAACCCCAAACACCCACAACCAGGTGAGAGGGCT
>NW_009708116.1:60045-69713 GCF_000703405.1 Apaloderma vittatum | reverse complement strand
ATATAGTATATAATCATATAGTATTTTAGATTACAAGATGTACTGTTGATTTCCTTGCAAGTTGCCTCTTTTGAGTGAGATAAAGTTCCACAGCTCTTGATTAGTCCCAGTAACACCCCGGTCATTAATTGTTTCAACCATAGGTCAACAGGCTGCTATTTCAGCCAGGACCCACTTAGGAGTTTACAAACAAACCAAATACTTTTGTTAAGCCTGTAAGAGGATGAGAGAAGGTGCCACTGTTTGGCTTACCATGATTGTAGTCTAGTGTTTCTTGACAAAAGCTGCTTGAAGTATCAGCAAATTATCTTCAGGACATCGTTAATTTGTTTCTATGATTAAGGTCTCCTGTGTTGATTGCCTACACGCAGCAACTTTAAAACACTGCAGATGAGATCTGGGCAGGGGAGCATTTTTGAGCCTTGTGTATGGATTTTAAATACAAATACCTAAATGCAGGGAAAGTTAGGGAGAAAGCTTCCCTGAGGTGTGACACTAGATACCACTCTTTGGAAACACATGTAGAAGTGCAGCAGCCTTCTGAGACTCAAAAGAGCAGCTCGGAGCTGAAAACTCTTAAAAAAAAGTCTCTTAACGAAATGCAGCTGCTTTCCACAGAGTGATTGTCTGGCAAGCCAGAAATATCTAGAAAGTTAACTAATACAAAATAAAAAGTGTCAACCTTTTCTTCCCCAAGCCCTGGAAAAACCCTCAGTCATCCTCAACTGCAACTTTATGTTCATGCACTCGTGCGTGTTTTTGAGATTTTGTGTCTTAAACCATTTTCAGCGATCTGGTAAGACTGTGAGCTGCAGCTCGTTTCGGCTGCAAAGTGCTTTACCTCCTGTTTCAGGGCGATGTTTTCATCTTGCTGGAGGACCCCAGGTGCTGGTGCTTCACTGCTGACGTTCCTCCTGAAATTAAAAGCATCGAGGCCGCCTGCGCCAGGGCTGACCCTGGCAAAGCTGGGGAAGCTCACACCCAGCCTTGCGTAGGTAGAGGCGTGACGGTGAAAACACAGCTTGCGTTTTCACAGCAGCTCCTGCATGCTGAAACGCCTAAATGAACAGCAAACTGGGTTATTTTATTGTCAAATCCAAGTTTCTGCTTTTAAAAATTAGCAAACTGGGGCTGTCATGATACTCTCTGGTGCTTGAAAGCAGAGGGAAGGTTGATGTGAAATCTGAATCTGGTTGTATGGTAGGAAACAGTTTCTGTTGGTAAGGGGAGTGCAGCACTGGGAGGGCTGTGGAACCAACTCTTTAAAGCAGAGCTTAAAGAAATTTTGGGTGGATTAGGGCTGAGGCAGCAGTTGGCTACTCAAGTGACTTTCTAGGGCTCTTTCCATCTGGATTTCTTTCTCGTTCTAATCGTGGAGATATTGAAAGTCAACGAATCTGCTCATTTATAGACGAAGCAACAGTTAAATGAATAAATTGAGAGCACTTGTCCATGATTCTTTGGTAATATTCACAAAATACTGCTGTTAGCTGAAGGATGCTTCTGTAGGTTTTGTGACTGCAGTTTTACACCTGACAAATGAAGAGCGCTCTAAAATTCCTCAAATTCTACTTTTCTACGTCCTAAAATTCCTACATCCTGTGTGAAATTTCATTTGGTCAGGTGCTGCCGAAGAAGTTACAGTATTTTCTGTTTGCAGGCAGGGTCACTGCCCTGCCTCGCCGGGAGTGTGGCACACAGGAGGCTTGGTCCCGTTTAATCTTTTTTAATTGGACTGAAATGACAGAATGCATAGAAAGGCCGTGAAGTTTGCTAAGGTGAAAAAAAAATGGAATCATTTCAGCTCCAAGAGATACAACTAGTGTATAACAAAGCTCTAAATATTACCATTATTTAACGGCAAAGTTCTTTCAGGTCCCCTTGGGGAATATAATGTAAAATAAAAGAACTTGCATGTATTTGGAATTTAGTACAATGTGATATTGAAAGTGGTGCTCCACCAAAGCCAGACAGCTTGGGAAAGAGAAGTAGCTTTAGAAAGGAACCCTTTAGCGAGGGAGAGCAATAATACAGGCTTCTCAGCATAGTTCCATGCCAGCATCCCGTCGTGAGGAAGATTGCTTTCCAGGATCTCCTCCTGAAGTGGAGGCGTTGGAGTGCCACTGTTTCCAAGCAGATCTGCGGAGCAGCGCGTGAAAGGAAACGGCTAGCGACGGGCGGAGAGGATCCCGCGGTGTGCATTGCTGGGTCGGACACAGGGGATGCTTAGGTGGATACAGTTTGTGGAAAAAAACCAATTCGGAACGGTGATCAGCAGGAACAGAAAGCCGCATCGCTCCCGTTGAGGAGGAACTGATAAGTGTGCGTTAATTGTGGGGCCAGGACTGCGTTTCAGCAGCGCTGTGTGCAATGCTAGGCTGTTTCTAACGTATTTCAACAAGTCATTAGTTGGAGTTCATGCCAAAGGCATGAAATAAGCTCTAAAGCAGAAGAAAGCCTAGGTCAAGTCTGCTTTGTTACTTCTGCTGAGTTCTGTGGAGTAACTGTACTTGATATCCTCTTTTAACAAAGTCCCTCAGAGAGCTGCACGGAGGCTCCGGCTGTGTTTGATCAGTGAGGTGCTGCAGAGCCACCTTCACAGAGGATTGAAGAACAACAGCAAAAAAAATGGGCTCTTGCAGGCAGTGTCCTGTATCGTCGCTGTCGGCAAGGCCTGGGTGGCGTGTCCCTGCCAGCTGGGTCAGGATGGTGATGTGCCAGCTCCGCGGTGTTGGTGTCAGCATGGCTTAACCCACCCCGGGCCTTTCTCTTGTCGTGTTGGAGACAGGGAGCCTGGGCACGTCTGTGGTGCTTTGGGAACACCGAAGGAAAAGGAGATCTGTCAGGCTTTGGTGTCAGGAAAAGGTTTTTTTTTAAAAAAAAAAAATAAAAAAAATTATTGAAGCAAGTCACCGTATGTAGAAGCAAGAGTTTGAGCAAAAGTGCTGGTAACTTTGTGCAGATGTTGCATGTTTTTTATAACTGCTGCTGATGCCTTGGTCTGTGTTGTGTTGCACAAAGCCATGCTTTCACTCAGTAACAGGTATTTGGGACTAGGTTTATGTTAAGACTTAGCCATCCCGATATGCAATGCTAAAGTTTCATAACTAGGCGAATTCTCAAGAAAACAGTTAGTGGAGGCTCTGGTGGAAGCCTGCATTTTGTTAAAAGTTGAGGTTTTTTTTTAAAAATTTTTTTCAAACTGGTCAGGTCATATGTTGAAACCGATACTTCACGATGGCTTCCTGTGACCTTCTGCTCCTTTCCTCCAAGGGGTGTCAGTTGTGCGTCCTCCTGTCCCGTTCCCAGATGCTCTTGTTCTCTCTGCAGCCGAGGTCTGAACATCTGCTCCGTGCGGATCTGGGAAAGAGACGGAGCGGTGGAGCTCTTGTGTCGGAGCACAGCAGCAAGCCATGGGAAATTGGAAGATCAGAGATAAGCAGAGAAAAATGTTCGGCAGCTTTTACAACCTCACCGCACATTCCCTCTGGAGACTGGAAATATATGAGGGTATGCTTTTCTTACCCTTAGAACTCAAGATTATCGTTGGGAGGTTTTGTACTTCCAGATTCACCGCGTGAGCGCTCCTCTCGAGAGAGCTCTTTTGTCCTTCTCTGAAGGAGGTGGCACAGTCCCTCCCGAAGATGCTGAACCTGGCTTCAGTGCTGGGAATACTTGCTGGAGAAGGAAGGATTTTATGCGGCCTTATTTTCAAAATTCACAAGGACCTTTAGCTCTTAGTGCATTTGCTTGGGAAAGCTGAGCGCTCCTCAAAATCTCGTCAGAAAGGGTATAGGGCACAGATCAGTCCAAAGGCTTCGGAAGCCTGGTCAGGAGAAATGAAGCAGCTTGAGATGATGCAGTGAGTGAGAAATTTTATTAGAGCCCTTTTTAAATATCGTCTGGTACTTCATCTCTTCTTGTCGGGCTAACACCACGTTGAAAAGAACCTTTATATATCAGGCTCCTAACTACACCTGGATGATCTTCAAAGGTCCCTTCCAGCCCAAACCATTCTAGGATTCTGTGATTCTGTGGGTAAAAGGCAGGAATGGCATTAAGTGCTATTTCTTGTTAGCCCAGGTGACAAGCCTTTGAGTGCACAATGTGGGCTTAGACCTGAGAGCAAGAGTGGACCCTAGTAAGGCCTAATAATGTCACCACCTTTCCTCATTTCTTCAAATTGTTACAACTATGCAACTACAATTATTTAAAAAATAATGGCAGTGCTCCCAGTCGCAGCCAGGCAGAGGCTGTGGGTTAGTATTTTGTTTTCATCTAAGCATTTCCTTTAGCACTAGCACTATAGAAAAGTCATTATGACACTTGCTATGTTAAGGTATTTTCAATTAAAAGTGACTTTTCTGTTTTCTTCCAGAGAACTTTTGTGTGATTTTAAACAAAATCTAAGTGTCTGATGATAGGATTGTTCTTCCTGAAGGCTTTGCTTTAAAAACAGGGATGTAGAGATGGTGACGTATGTGTAAGAATTCTTGGGTAACAAAAAAATGCCAGGATGATAGAATGAAATGCAGAGTGTGGTGACAAGGCTGTGCTGGTGGACATCCTAAAAAGTCTGAAGGACGTATAATAAAGGCATTGGTGTTTTGATGTTTGCTTAGGAAAGTCTGTTAGTTGTGGTGAGCACTTTATTCTTTCTTAGACTTGGTACCAGCTGTTGTTACACAATGTTGTGCACTGGGTATGTCTGGATAATATAAACCAGCTTACCAGAGACGTTTTGTTGCAAATATGAACATATTATGGAACTGAAAATTGTTGAAGTCCTCAAGATAGTCAGATATCTGGAAAAAACCAGAAAGGATTAGTTCAGACCTGGTGAGATCAGGCATGTGTATTCCTGACCTTCCCTCACTACAGATGGAAAGGTGTTTGAATGTTTTCACATGATTCTTGCGTTTGATGGAGCTTTTAAGTTTTCACCCCACTTGCGTAGAAAAAATTATCTGTGTCTGTGCTTGCTGCTGCTCTGGGTTCCAAAGTGAGAGGCAAGTCACCTCTTTGACTTGGTTGGAGGAGGAGAAATGTTGGGTTGTACTGCTCTCGTGGTGTTTTGTAGCAGCATGCAAATAAAATGTACAAGCCGGTCTCACCACCTCAGCCTCCCTACCTTTGAATATTTATGGAATACGTAACCTGGAGAAGGGTTTTGTTTTCTTACTGTTGAATTCAGTTTCAGTAATCCTGTCGTCAAAGATAGATGTGATTGTGTACACAGAGCGGTCTCTAGGAGAAGCCAGAAACTTGGCCAAATGACAAAAAATAAAAATCAATGTGAGAACTAAGATCCATTTTTGACCAAGTGAGGTCCTCTTTGCAAAACTTCTGTTACCTCACCTTTCTTTTCATGAAGAGGTATATTTTTTTTTTGCACCTTGAATATTGCTCTCATCTGTGACACCTCTGTAGAGTTACTGTATATATGAGCGCTGTGGAGTCTGCACTATTTACAACAGTTTTTGCCTCTCCCAGTTTTTTCCTGTAACAGGTCAGTTATCATGGTTGAACATCTCTTCTCCAAAATTAACTTGGCTTCAAATAAAAGGGAAGTATCTTTGTAATTGTTTTGTTTACTCTGAAATATTTGATGTGCTGTATATGTAACAAGCGTTCTGTACGTTTTAGTTTTTACTTTTATTTCATATGTTAATTATTCTTTCCATATGTTTTGATTTTTTTTTCTTCTTAAAATACATTACCCCTCTGTGAATTTTGTGAAAATTTGTGGCATGATGGAGAATCTCTTTTTCTCAAGAACAAGCTGTGAGCTCTGCTTTCAGCATGTGTCACCTAGACTGGTAAGAGGTCATTTAATTCCCAGTTGATTATCAGGAAAATGGATTTATGTTGTTAAATGCTTTCGAAAGGCCACAGAATGGTGGATCTTTGCTTCTGACCATTGGCTTACTATTCTAGTGTCTTGAATAATTTTCTCTTCCTATGTTTAAAGCCTGTCTCCAAATGAAAAAAGTGGTTGCCAGTTTTGATTTGTGTGCCCTTTACTTTTTTAATGAAGGGTGGAAACACAGGGCTCCCCTGAGAGCTGAGTGGCCATGGGGGGCTGGTAACATCCCACAGCGGAGAAGCTGGCAGCGAGAGGGAAGCTGGGAATTAGAAGTGAAAATGTGGTGGTTTAGAAGTCACTGTCAGGCAATGATTAAATCTGAAATTCCAAGTGGGCTCTTCCTTTGTTCAGTTCCTGTCTGGACATTTGCTGCTGCCGAACCAGGAGAGTTGCATCTTTTTGGATTATCAATATGTCAGAAATCCTCCTGGAATCTCTGGCTGGTGCAGAGAATCACAGAATTATTGAGGCTGGAAAAGACCTTCAAGATCATCAAGTCCAGCCTATGACCCAGCACCATCCCATTGGCCAGACCGTGGGAATGCCGGGCTGCTGGCATCTCTGAAGTTGAAACACTTCACGTTCACGATAGGACGTTTTTTGAACCGAGGGCCCCTTTACTTTTAAATTCACTTTTCTTGGCAGTCTGTCAGAGCCCAAGTCTGGCAACCTTTTTAAGTGAGATGCAACAAGCCTCACTTATTTTAGCTATTGGTCTATCACATTGGCCAGACCGTGGGAATGCCGGGCTGCTGGCATCTCTGAAGTTGAAACACTTCACGTTCACGATAGGACGTTTTTTGAACCGAGGGCCCCTTTACTTTTAAATTCACTTTTCTTGGCAGTCTGTCAGAGCCCAAGTCTGGCAACCTTTTTAAGTGAGATGCAACAAGCCTCACTTATTTTAGCTATTGGTCTATCACTGTGCTTTTAATTTACTGTAATTTAATAACTGACACAACGCTGGAATAAATAAATGGGCTGCGAACATTCTCATAGACTTTGGAAGTCCAGCTCAGGGCAAGATTTAGCTTTTAATTAACACTGTCCTTGAGATTTATTGTTAAAATGGGTATCCTTTTAAATGAGTAAATCTAAAGTTGAGTAAGAGATGAATAATTGAAACCTGGTGTGGGTTAACCCTTTACTTTTCCTGTGTAAGATATGCTGCCGTATGCTGAAAAACACATGTTATTCTTCGACCTTAAGAACAGTAGTATTTTACATGTGTATAAACCAGGCTTTTCATACAGCAAAGAGCTTTAGGAAGGCCTTTAGACTCCCAGCTAAATAGAACTGTTCAGGGGTTTTTTGCTTCTTTTAGACCCTACTGCTATGTAAATTCCCAGACAAAGGAAGAAGCTGTAAAGGCATCCTCCCGCTACAGAAGAATCTTAGTCATTAACAAAATTCGAATTCATCAGGGATCAAAAGAAGATGTTGTTCTGATTTTTCTTCCATTATGTAGGGGAAGATGATATCTGATTTGCCCTTTGTCTGTTTGTAGGATGTGATTTATGCTCTTGCATTCCGCTTTTGTGATTTATATATATTTTTTTTAACACACAACCTTTTAAAAATCCTAATGACTCTTTCTAACTCTTTACAAATAGCGTAGTGAACCCTGATTAGTAGTAAAAGATACACAAAATTTAAGAATATTTTCTGTGCAGAAATTTGACATTTTGACTCCTTCTAAGATCTTTGGTCTCTTACTTTTTGTAGCAGCAAATATGGTCCAGACATGAGGATATGTGGTCAACCCTTTTCAGGCTGAAAACCTACAGGGAATGTCAAAGTCAGACTGATTTGCTTTCGGTTTATTTTGTTGGTTGTGCTGTTCAGGGTGAGACAGAATATCTTGGGCATTAAGATTAACTGTCACATTCCTTCTTTCCTGAACTGGTTTTAATGGGGAGCCAGACTGGCCACGGTCACACTTGTCTCTCTGTGAAGGTTCTAATAGTTCTGGGGAAGTTCTTTGATCTGCCTCAAAAATTTAAGAAGTTGATAGTATTGGGGGAAGGAGAAAAAGGTCTTCTCAGTGTCACCAGCAGGTAAAGTTAATTTTCAGTGAATTTGTTAAATAAAGGAGAGACTACCTGCAGCTTCACTGGTTTTCCTTACCATGGGACTCTTGGTTGGGTAATATAATCTCTTGGTGAGTGCCACAAGTGGAAATGGCTCTTGTAAACGTGGGACCTTTGCAAGGATTTTGGGGAACCTGAACATCTAAGGTAGCTCTGTCGTTATTCACGGGGCCGGTTCTCTCATTCAAAGCCATTCTGAAGACTTGGAGTTTGGAGCTCTTAAGCACCGGGTGAGTTCTCTATCCTGCGTTATGTTTATCACGGGGTACCTGTGGTCAAATGGTCCCATCCAGCTTTAAAATCCATGAGTAGCTCTAAGAGCAGTTTCCTTTTTCAAGAAGGTTTTGACTAAATGTAAGGCAAATGCCTTCCCTGGCATTATTCTTCCGGTTGCATCAATAAATGACTGGAGCTGTTGCCTCGGGCGTCGCAGACCAGCCAGTGAGCGTCATAGCAGGGACAAGAACTCGATCGCTGCCTTCGCTTTGGGAAAATCGTGGCGTGTAGGGTTCTGCACAGGTCTGTACCTTAGGTTGTAGGTTTGTTGTTTTTTTTTCTTTTCTATCAGCTCCCCTACCCAAACCCTGTAATTGTCGGATGTTCTGTTACACTGTATCCCCTGCCAGTTATTATCTCCTAAGATTATCAAGGGTAACTTCACATGCACTAATTGTAATAACTGAAAAAGGCCTAAGGGGAAGAATTCTGTCTTGACGTTGCAAGTAGGGGATTAAGTGTGTGTGTATCCCATGTAATTTGCTGAGAGGTGTCTACGTGCACATCTGTCAGAAGAACCGTAAAAATCATTTGAAATACTGCAAAGAATAGATGAGTGGTGATATAGGGGCTCAACTTTCTTTTGCTTTTGTCACATTATCCCATTGAAGATAATTTTACACGCTTTTGTTCTCCCCTTGCCTGTATAAGCTAGTGTCAGGCTCCCTGAGAAGGCATTTACGTTCCTGAAGGATTATTGTGCTAATTTAGCTTTCATTTCATCAGGTATCAGGGCCTGATATTATCCTGCTATTTGTTACTATGCTTTTTCCGTAAATTCCTGACACCAGGGATGGTTGGTGATTACAGTGAAGATGACTGAGGCGCAGGAAGGAAATACCAGGTTTTGATCTCAACTTGTTTTGCTGTCTTAAGGATCCTACAAGCGGTTGTGAGCCTCTGGGGCTCAGTCATTCAATAATACTGATTAAAAAAGTCAATTCGAACAACAGAGCCTGACAGATTTTCTGCCAGAGTCCTGGAAAGAATACATGTAATGCATCTTTTAGGAAATTTAGCAGGCAGTTCAGTCAGCTTAAATATTTCCTGTGGAAAGGAATGCCTACTATGCTGGACTTGCGATGGGAAATACCTTCGTGTCAGAAATAACAGGCTGGATTCATGGCATCCTCTCTTTACAGATACGTTTTCTCTAACGATCGATGCTTTTGTTAAAAATAACGTTAGCAGCACTAGATTCGTATTTGTTCTATAGTGTTCCTGGGTTCTAAGCTGTTTCTTCTGAACTGTCGCATGTTACTGGCGTCTGCAGCTATTTAGCGTTCCAGTTTTATTTACGTGAGGGGTAAAAAGGGGCTCATCCAACCGCGCAAAAAAGATTTATCTGTCATAGTTTTGGCCTCAGTGGAATCACTCTCTGAGCTATTTTTGGGCCTTCTGGGTGAACATGAAAGTTCTGATGCACGGTGCAAGCC